>NW_020271152.1:302066-471184 GCF_002803265.2 Melanaphis sacchari | reverse complement strand
ACACACACACACACACACACACACACACACACACACACACACACACAGACACTATTTATTTATATATATATAACACGCGCTTTTGCGCGCTACCGGACTTGATAGTCGTGTCTGGCCTTTGGTCTCCGCGGGGACGATCGTGTGTCACGCCGTCGCCGCCACTGTCACCGAGGAGGTCATCGCGCGTGGAAAACCGTATGATATTATATATTTATAATATGCATTTATAGTATATCGTCACACCGCCGTCGCCGGTTTATGTGACGATATCGGGTCTCCAGCGTATTTGTGTACGTGCGCGTCATATAAATGAAACGACTATAATACAATAATATATATATATATATATATATATATATATATATATATATATATATTATTGAGTTGTGACGATTTTTTATTACTAACTATCATTTTATTATAATACTGTTGATATCGAATGGTTTGTTATTTTTAGAATTTCAAAAGTTTAAAATATAATCACATGTTTGAAACCCATAATAATCCGTAAATAATATTTATGTTGTTTTTAGGTCATGTTTAACCATTTTGCAGCTGTAGTTTAGAAACAAATAATCACAATTTTTTTATTTTTCATTTAAGTTTTTTATCAATTCGTAGAATATATTCAACGTTTTTACTTATACATTTATAATGCTTAATTAGCTGTTGTTAATATATCAAAACATTTAATTAAATAAACAACAGATCAATGATTTTTATTACTCAAAATGTAATTGAAAAAAAAAATGTTTATCAATTCTGTGTCTTGATTCATCATAATATGTTTTGTTAGTTAATTTTTTTACTCCTATTACAATATATAACAAAACTTTACCGTTACGGACACGATAAGAAAAAGAAGACAAAACCTTACCAGTCGTTATTATTGATGGACGTGTATTATATTATTTATATTATATGAATTCACCATGATTACTAGGTCCAAAAAATTAAATATTGTACTTAGTAATTAGTATTTGTCGTGAGATTTGTGGTGAAAAATTACTATAATATTATACGATTTTTAAAAACAATAATAATAACAACAAATGTTTTGTTCGATATCATAAAAATAAAGTAAATCGAAAGCGAATTCTAGTAAAATAATTAAAAAAATTTTAAATTACCATATTAAGTGCATTGCAGTGAAAACGTAATAATCACCTATAGACACATTAAAAATCTCAAAAGTGATAATGTCATTGATTTCAATCATCCCATGTACAATAGTTCAAAATATGTTCAATTACATCATAATATGCGTTTTATAATTAGACAGACTGTTTTTGATTTTTTTCAGTTATAAAATATTATCAAACGTGACTCCAATCAATATAATATCTACGACAAACATAGTATACCTAAGCACACTAATTATACATAATGCTTTTATCGAGTCTTATGCACAGTCGAGTGTAAGACACGATTCGAAAGATTAATAATTTTATTATTGTAAATATCTTTTCATGCGCTAACAGAAAAAAAATGTATCGATCTGTATCAATCGAATCATACGCGACGGGTACGTGTTCGTATCATATACCTTTGCAATCTATAAATTTCGTCTAAACGGATTGTGTGGTAAAAGTAAAGGAATAATACCCACACAGATTTTCATAATTTTTTTTTATATTATGGCAATGAAGGCGGAGATTGAAATAGTCGCAAGGCGCGAGCGGCGGATCTGCACGTACCCATCTACCGTACATAAATATATATTATAACATTATGTTATTATTATATGTCAGTGTGCCAAATCAACCATGAATAACACATTTACAACATGCGCGAGTTGTACAGATTATATATTATTATTATTATTATTCCGTCAATGGGTTTACACGTTTATTTATTATTATTATCATTTTTTTTTAATACCTTTTTTTTTCTTCGTGATAATACGATGTAGAAAATCACTAAGCATACAGAAAATCCGTTTTTGAAACGTCGACTGAACAATATTATTCTATTCTGATTCCGACACACATTGGATTTTGGTTTTACGATTATACGCGGCTATGGTGACTTAGAGAGAACAAGTTCGTAAAATAAAAACTATTATTTGATTTATTTCCGTACAAATTGGATATAATATCATACAGCACAAACAGTGATTACGATAAAAAATACCGTACAACTACGGACGGGTCCATTATAATGTGATGATGTCATGACGGACGATAATTATGCAATAAGGCGTCGCACGCGTTCACAACTGTTGTAAATTATATTATATTATAGATAAATTAGACTGCTGCAAATGGGACTCAAACTTTATGTCCACCTTGTTTGATTTTTTGATAAGTAAGCAATAAATTAGTTCAATTGAAGTATCGAACATTTTTAAATTAATTTACTCTCTATTGAGATTTTTGAAAAGCTTGTTTTTATTTCATAATTCACGGGTTTATCTCAAATTAAGTAAAGAATATCATATATTTACTTTTTTATGTGCATAATAGACATAGTTCGCATATTTAATATATTTTTAGTGCTAGACAAGAAATGGTATGTGAGTATAATTGGATACAGTCAGTGACCGGTTCAAAGAAAGGGGACGAGAGAACCCAAACTAACAGATATATTATATTTGTAGTGGTAATAATATGAGTTAATAACATTTAAATTGTTTTAAACTTTTTTATAAATTATAAATTAAGTTATACTTTAAACTTTTCATACTAGATAAATTGGATTTATACTTTATTTCAAAGCCTAAAATTATATCCTAAATATTGTGTTTACAAAATGAATATGAACATTTTTAGCCCCCCTCCCCCCACTAGAAAAAAATCCTAAATCCACTACTGGATAAAGTCTTGATGCGAGTTATGCTCAGGAAACATCTTTATTCGTAAATCATATATATTAAAATACATAGATTTTCTAACGACGGCGTGTCTATATTTTTTTCTCATGCGCCGACCGTTTCGAAATTAATTAACCGAAACGCGCGCGCAGACGTCTCTCATTATAATATTATAGGATAGTAAGTGTTATAGTATTGTGTAAAAAACGATTTGACGGGAAATATTGGAACCAAGCCATAACACATCAGCATACATTTCGAGTAAACTCTTACCGTCAGCTATAATAACATTAATAAGTAATATATATAGTATCATACGCTGTCGACTTACGACTACAGGTGTTCAATATGCGTGTACTTTTATACACTTGACATCATTGTGTATAAGAATAACAAAAAAAAAAAAATCCGATCAAAACTCGATTTCATAGTGATATTATATATTTGTATTATTAATCGATCGAAATACACAAAATTATGTAGCATAAACGGTTTCATAAACTATATAATATAGTCCGATGCGCGTCTCTCTAACAACACGCAGCGACACTCTCAATTTTTAATAGATCTTTATCGTCCAATATTTGGAACCTGTAAATACAAATTTTAACAAGATTTATTACATTTTTACAGTCATAACAAACCTAAAAATGCTATTCCAATTACCTACTTATTGTTTATCTATAAAATATATTATCGAATCGCTCATATTGAGTTACCCAAGCTAGAACAAACGGACATCTTCGTACTGTTTAAGACAATGACCAAGCATTAATTAAGTTAACTGGCACTCTCAACTTTATGATGATATGTACGATAGTTTAAGCTTGTCGAAAAATGTCCGTTCCTTATTATTTAAGACCATATTTGATGTTATAACAACAATTAACACGTCAACATTAATTTATTTTAGTCTCGAAGGCGAAACTTCGATTGGTTTACGAAAAGTTTATTAACATTAATTTAGGTCGGAAACACTCGTATAGTTTTTTTAAAAACACAAACACACAGATTTTTACCGCATTAATATTATACGTTATTTTATTATTTTTATTTTCACACCGTTTTCCTATTGTTGAGTAACGCGAAACTTCGAGAAGAGAATATTCATCTTCACAATAATAATATATCATACGCCTTGTCTCAACTCGTGTCCATTCAAATGTTCAAAACGTTTGTTTGTGCCTGGTTACACACACACACACACACACATACGCCTACTCGTGCGTGCGTATATTAGGTATACGCATTGAAACATCTACATAGAAGACAGGGCGCGCGCCAAGAGCTGTGGTCAATTCAGGCTAATTGCGCGTTAACTCGCGTAGGTATCATCAATCACCCGTGTCCAAGCATCGTTAATGACCACAGTCTTTACTCTCACATTGATCTTACAGACGCGCAAATGTTTCCCGTGAACGACTGCACCGATAAATAGATAAATAGAAAGGAAAGACAGAGAGAGAGAGAGAGAGAGAGAGAGAGAGAGAGTGAGCGGGAAAGAGGAAAAAGAGCTTTCTTACAATTCTTGTTATTAATACGTACGTACTACGTATACGTTTATGCTTTTTGTTTCACCGAAGATGCCTACGTGTAGACGCACGTGCGCTAGAGACATACCAACCAAGTTATCGTCCTCTAGTTGACTGTAGATAATTTATATAATTTTAAACGACTGTGTATTGTTGTTGTGATGGACAGGCAATATCGTTATGGAATGGCCAAGGCACAACAACAATAGATAAGTATAATTTTTGCGTACAATATAATTGCTTACATTTTAATACACTAATCCGATTAATCCGGAATCGTCTAGCTTATTGTGTTTAAAATAAATAAATTTTTTATTATATAAGTATCTAATATCTATATATTATAAAAAATATATGGTTATTTTTGAACAAAACATAGAAGACAAATCCACGTATTCTCAACTTTGGATAAGTTTTTAAATAAGCATAGTATATTTTAAGTTTTAACCAATCAAAGGTGTTAGTATACGAGATGCAAATAAATCTATTTTTTAATAACAATTTACTGAGAATATATTTTTCTTTCGAAGATTGACTTTAAAAAAAAAAGTATTTCTATTTTTAGTATTAGTATTTTATGAATAATAATTAATATAGTAAATAATAAACATAAATAATTAAAATAAAACGTTAAGTCGAACACTAATGAGCGTTTTACATATTATATTTAAATATAGTATAAACCTAAACAACTCCAATGATAATATGCAGCATAATAAAATCTAACATAAGGGTGATTGACTTTGAAATCGGCCGTGATCGACTGTTTGGTGGCTACTGGTGTTTGTACTCACTATAATCAGGTATTAAGTTAAGTATTACAAAATATTAAGTAATATTATTCGTATATTACATAAAAAAATAAAACTTTTTATTTGCAGTAACCATTCATTTTATTTACGCGTTGAGTAATGACACGTTGTAAACGAGGGGAAGACGACTACGCGCTCCAAATTGTCGTTTCGCAATCATCGCAATAACTTCAGGTATCGTGAATACGCATATAATACGTATTTATTTACAATAATATCTATACATTATTGTGAAGTATATGCTAAGCATAATCGCTATAAACATTATTATTATATACACGATTTTTGAGTGTTATACTTACGTATTATACAGAATTATGTGGTTAAATTTACGGATCGGTGATTTTTTCTTATAAAAAATTACACAGAAATTCAGATTAAAATTTGTTTGGATTTTAATAATGTGATGCTCTCGCGACAGCCTATAATCATCAAGTGCATAGCCAGGATTTTATTTTATTTTATTTTTTTTTTTTTTTTGTTTTGAGAGTGAAGGTGTCTTAATAATTTTGAAAGCAATTTTTATTTATGTTTTACGTGATTGATATACAAAACCTTTTGTTTTCAATTTTTTAAAAGTTCGAAAAGCGGATCCAGACTCCAAAGAATAATTTTTTTATATAATTCTGTTTAATATATCATTCTATAATTATTGTAGTTTGGATATATTACCTATACTATAATTTATAATTATTATAGTGTATATACTATTTAGTACTACATAGTACATAGTATACATCATGACAAATTTGACAAATTTGTCATGGTATACATGTTGCCTATGATTTTGTCTTAAAACTGTATTAGCAGTCTACACTCATGGAGAGAAGACAACGTTTTTTTTAGTATGTTTTGATGATACATTTGATTTATGTATAAAATAAAAAAAAATGTGGTAAAGGGACTGTAGAGATAGAAAAAATATCACCCTTCCCCATAAAAAAAAAAAAAAATATATTTATTTCCGATTTTTTTTTTTACATTCCAATATTTAGCACGTAACAACACCATAAACGTATGGCTGTTTTCAAAATGCTCACATATTTCCCCAACTCTTAAAAATAAATCATGCGGAATGGACATGAGGGCTAAAACGAAAAATTTTTGCTGGTAGGGAAATGACGTGCACATTTTGAAACGATCTGTTTGTGATGTTCTTGTTAAACGCCACAAGTTTGGTTTAGGGTGGACAACCTAGATTATTCGTAAATAAAATAATGGTATGGTAATGATAATATTATATTTTTTAAAATGAGTATACCATAATATAATATAATATCATACACCTATATAATCAGCACGCATTGGAACAAAGTTTAACATTATAATTTTATTAATTTTAACATCTTACATTTTATTACATTAAGTGCTTTCTGAGTGTATAGTGACTAGTGAACTAGTGAAAATAAATATGTCAAGAAAAATATTTTCTTCTAATAGGATTGTACATAATAACTACCTATTCATTTTTAGCCGACTTTTCGTAATCTCGTCGCATTGTTCTTAAATTTCTATTCGACAAATTGGAGCACTGTACACTTACACATTTCATCGAGCGTTCATTCTGGAGCACCGTCCCATATACATAGATAGGTACACAACTAAGAGGACACTTAAACACAACCGTTTATTTATTATTACGTCTTTGTTTATACAGCAATAGAACAAAATCCTAAAATCATGCTCAACGGTATTAACTATTTTAAAATAATTATACGTTGTATAATGAATGTGTCGTATTAAGATTTTTTTTTTATTTTTTATTTATAACCAACCTACGTGATATTATTACAAACAATAATAGGCATACATACGAAATAAAACATTAAAATCTAATATAGTTAAATGTTAAAATATAATATATTATGTACAGTGTACATCTTGTACTACTTAAATCCGTCATGACAGATAAGTACGACTAAATAGTCAATAGTCAGATTAACGAGGAGATGAATGGAACTACACAAAATGTCTACTACAAATTAAAAGTTATAACTAGATATATATTTACTATTTGCACGAACTGCTATAACGCGTCGAATTACGTAAATCCAAAATAGTAGATTTTTATTTAACAAATAATGTAAAGAAAATTTTCAAGAACATGTTTTAAAGTTTTGTAAGATTTTATTTAAGTAAATATTCGAATTATCTAAATTAAATCGTTTTTGTATTAAATGACATTAAAATTTGCGCTCCAGTTAATATCCTTGTGTACTGAATAATATTTTATTTTTAAATCTTTACTGCATAGTGCATCTGTAATCCGCGTTCAAAGACAAACTAGGTGCACTTTGTTAATCAACATAAGAATAACCATAAAATTATGTATAGTACTTAAAATTAATATATATATTATATATTATGACTAATCATATTATTCATAATATCATAAAGTTATTGACCAAAGAAAAAAAGTGCGAACTTCATAAATTTATTATACATATAATATTGTATAAGTACATATTATTATATAATATAGAATAATGTAATATTATATTTTCTGATAGATAATAAGTATTATTCGAATAGAATACAAACGATGCGTATACAAATGTATAATGATACATCGTACAGATGCCGGATTAGACAGAAACACGCAAAGGTATACACAATAAATAAATAATAAACACTCAATACACGTGTTAATACTCATCCGGCCGGGGTGGTCTACCGTGATAATATTTATTAAAATAATTAATTGTCAAGTATATAATAATAATATGGTCGCGTGCGAATACCTGTGCGCGTTTTCTAATTAAACGTTAACTTTTAATTAAAACCTTTACGTGCACGATGTATTACGATAATATTATGCACCTCCCCGTATTACAATATTGTAATATATATTATCATACTGTGTACTATTATATTATTACTGCACTCAAAAACAGTCAATCAATGCGGCACACGTATTATAATATTCATTAAAAGCCTCGTTTCTAGGCCTCGCTAAAACTGCAGTGCACTATTTTCAACGACATTGACAAGTGTCTCATGAATAACCTCTTCGTGCGGCGAGCGGCATTCTCCCATTATTATGCAATAGAGGCCCCGGTGAAACCGAGTACTATTTTCAATTATTTCGTTCGAACGCAGGCATAGATAGGCAGGTAGTTAGGTATTATGTTATGTGTGTATAAGTATGTGATATCATGAACGTACGCTATACATAACTCATCGCACTCATTACTCGTTTACAATATTCGCCGTGCTTTTGTTTTTAGACACTCGGGTGGCGGAGGTGGTGTAATGAATAAATGGTATATTTACGTAATACTTCAGCAAATAGATTTGCGCCTTTGCCTTTGTGAGTGATAATAATATATGTGTTATACTACTTTGCGTTCGTACAGAAAATATGCATATATAACGAGAAATGAGTTTCTGAAAACGTAATTTCCGACGCGTTTTACATTATACAAATATATAATTTATTCAAGATATTGTACATAAATAGGTACCTCCGGTAATATAATACGTCGTTTATTGATACTCGTGTCTTAACAAAAAAAAAAAAAAAAATCCACCCAAAATCCGTCTATAATAATTAATAATAATTACGAAAGCACGCACGACGACGATTAGAATATTGATTCCGAGTCACCTCGCCTCTTGTGTCTATATTATATTATATTATATTAAATTATTATTATTATTATTAGACGTATGGCCTGTCGTAGATACCTACGTGGTTTGTATATAATAGTATAAACTCAGTTGTCGATTCAGACCATCCGCAATCGAGACGAATCCGAATTATTCGTAGACACGTTTTGCTTACCGTGAAATTCGTATACAACAATATATAGGTAAAGATATACAATTGTGATAGGGCAGTTAACTGGTGTAATGCACCCTGCGATATCCGTAGTTAGACGTCACGTTTATTTAACAAAGTAGCATGTCAAGGCACGTTTGGACGTAAGTTCTTAGTAAATTAATTCATAAGTCAACACAAATTTAATCTATCAAACGTAATGTATTAATGTATTGCAATAATTTACGAGTATGTATATAACTATTTTTATTTTAAATTATAGACATAAGTTTAACATTCTACCTAAGAACCAGTAATTCTGGGAGTGGACCCAGAGATGATGTATGGCAATATTACTATAACGTAATGACTCACATTAGTGATAAGTCCTGCAATTTGGGATACGGTGGATTAGATCTGACCTCATCGGTTAGCGGGTTAGGTCATAGATTTAGTCTTTCTATGATTACGTATGGTTAGAGGTCATAATATATATATAACTGAATCACATTTGTTTATACAAATTCATCTAATGAATAAATATATATTTCACTATTTCGTATGCCCATAGTAAACACAAATATCCATATTTATATTTTCTCTCTATTACTTACGCAAACCTATTAGTTTATTAAAATATAATAACCTATATTATGCATGTATAACTAGGTATATATTAGGTATACGCAAGTAGGTTTACTACCCACAATGCACGCAACACTTGTTTTCTGAGCACATTTATTTAATAATTTCAATTAGATGTAATTTGAAGTATATTTTATAACACTTGGTTTTTATTTCTTTTATGATTCTTTGTTTATATCACGCATTTGTTATTATAACGATTTGTTAGCACTTTTAACCATTTCAATTATGGCCAACGTGCATTTTGTATTTCTTCATCTGAACCTATATATACGTACTTTTGTAAGAACGTTGTGCGTTGTGAACGCTTCAAAAATCTACTTGGAAAGCTAATAGTATACATAGCTGCTGTACAGTCGAACGTATACATATATTATATACATAATCACTGCGGAAAAAATAAAAGGAGAATAAACAGACGGAGAAACGGCGGCGGCGGAGAAGAAATCGCACGGTCAGCTCACACAGTGCACACAAAAACACACATACACACGCTCACACACCTGCCGGCACTCGGCAGTGGCTCCCACGCGATCATGTGCAACACGGAAGACTCCGGACAACGACGACGACGACGAGGACGACGAAGACGATAATCTCTGAACTCAGTCACGAATTCAGCCCGTGTCGTAACCGCGTATGGTCACCTTTGTTCTGCTGATACTGTGGCTGCTGCTGTTGCCGCTTAAGACGCGATTGATGACGCGGTAGTTTTTCATTTTGTTAAAATTGTTATTAGCATTTTTAAATAAATACATTATTTTATTTTTATTTTTTGCGCACGGTGAAAACTTTACACGTCGCGGCCCCTCGACTTGTTACAATGTCTTATACACGCCGACCGAGTCCGCCCACCTGCAAAAACGCGTCTCGAAGAGAGTCGGTCATAATCCGTCGCTGCCACAATATAACATAATATATAATATAATACGTCGTAACGTCATAATAGCACAACCGCCATAGGTGCCGCACAATGGACATACATATTTCATAAGCATATATGACCCGTGAAAAAAATAAATATTTAGAAACCCGCTGACGGGGAAAAATAAATGTTCTGTCGCAGCGGTAATTTCGGTACTCAAACTCTACCGATTCATAATGGTATTATAATTTATAACTAAATGTAAACTCCACACTGATAACAATAAGGCTGTTATATTTTGAATAGTTTTGATTGTTATTGTGTGTGAGTTTACTTCAATATTTTACCTTCATTTGACCGAACCCAACGTATAAATTTATAGAAACATCGATGAAACGATTTCTCATTCTTTTCAGAACTCTGTGATAAAGTCTTAACTAAAAAGTTCGGCCACAGGCGACACTACTGTTACCGACTGGTTATGGTAATGCAATATTTATACTATCGTCAATCGGTTGTAAAGTATTTTTTACAGCGCTACTGGTGCGTCTGCGTATACTTTATTGTTATTGTAATTTCATGTCTATTCGGTTTGGTTAAAGTGCTCGATTCCCAAAGTATTACAATCCGTCGTATAACTCCTGAAACGAAAATCATAACAGAAATGATGTAGACAGTCGTGGCTTTTATACGTTTATGGGTTGGTGAACCTACTGAACCTAACCCAATCGCTCGTTTGGTTGACGCGCAGTCGCGTATGATAAGATTACTTTGCTACATAAGAGTTAACGAGTACCTACTACGTTGGCAGAATTCGCGGCAGGAAAACGATCCGACCAGTCGGGATTAGAATTTATTTCAAACATTTAAATTTAGATTTTAGATCGTTCAAATAATTGTTGTTAAACGTTATAATTGCGGCCATCTGATGCCATCTGATTTTATTCACCACTCACTACCGTTTAGTGTCGTGGCTGTAAGATAATTAGTTCCGCACCGAACCTCGACGACAATCCGGGGCGCAAGTCGTTTCGCGTAATATACGGCTGTCTTCGTCGCGACGAGTCGACGGGGTTAAGGAACCCAGAGTCTTGGACCGGTGGAAGAGAAAAAACATTTTTTTCATGTATATTGTATTTATATATATATTTTTTTATCTGATTCACAGTGCTACCACGGTAGTACACACACACAGAGCTATATAAGAAGGCGGTCGCCAATGATGATAATAATAATAATAATAATTATTATTATTATTATTATTGTACATTTGCGAAACTCCGACTTCACGACGAAAGATGCTGCATCGGCTACCCAATAATAATAATAATAATAATAATCATCTACGAGTTATCGATAAACTCGTATACAGAAGAGCTGTACACTACATTATATATATACATGGATATATGTATACAGTTCTAGTGTTGGTGTATTACGGTTGTACCTATGTAGTAATAATATATTGGCTGGGAGGTACGACGAATCGAGTGCCCGGAGACACTCGTAACCGGAGAGAATTGTTTTTTATTATTATTATTATTATTTCTTTTATCTGCGCGTGTGTGCATGTTTACACGTGTTTCGTGATAACTTTCAATAAACGGAATACTTTTGAATAATAATTACCTGCGCGCTCAAACGTGCACACGATTGCGGCAGCCGCCTCGCGACCACGGTATTCGCGTACATACACTTATGTTATAGCGTAGGTCTATATGAGTACTTATCGTAGTATTATTATTTTTGTTGTTGTTATTATTGTTGTAGTCGTTGTGCACATGTCGTAATTTCAACGCGCGCGATCGGACCAAACCGTCTTATACTTTGACAGAAGGGTTTTTTTGTGAACGAGTTTGGTTATACATTTCATCATTAATACAATTATCAATACCCCCTAAAATTCGTAACGATTGAGCCTTGACTGCAGCTAGCCCATGCTATAGGATTTGATTTAAATGCACGACATTTATACTCGTCGGAATTTTTTGTTCGTGCGCGTGAAGTAGGTGTCTCCATTATACTGGTCACCAGACATTTAAGCCGTCCAACTGCAGGTTATTCAGTTGGCCATGACGACGTCCATACACAACAGATGTGCATTTGTATAGCAGCTCTGTATTATTATTTATTGTAATAAGAATTCAGGGATTTCCAAGACCACGACAATACTATCAGTGAGATGCCCAAGAATTGAAAGTGGTGATGGTAGTAGGAGTTATTGCAACCATTACAGTAATAAGAACACATGATCCATTTAAGTTTAATTTATTAAACTAACAGGTTAGAATAATATTAAGAATACACTATCATTATAAAAATAAAAAAAAAGTTAAAATAAGATACGTAGTACCTACATTTACATCTTAACAAGAACCTGGTAATACTTTATGAGCAGGCTCTCCGCAGTTATTATACTGTTGTGCTCAGCCGGCATAATATGATATGATTGATCGTTATACCAGGTAACCCGAGGCTTGGGTTAAAAAATTGATTAATGTCACGTAAGTTTCAGGAACTATAACAGTTCTAGGTTTCGACGAATTCGTTACGGTCCCTCAACATTCTATCGGTACCGCAGTTTATCGTCCTTCGTTCGAGATCCTGGTACACTGTAATCCTCAACAGTCGACAGTATCACCTAGATGCAACTTTTGGACGAACTTAATATGCATGCTATTATCGTACCGTGGAAGGCTAGGCTTATGCATCGCGCGTTTATTAACCGTAAACAATATACAGGACGGCCCACGCCGGTTTCCCTTATGTGTCGAGAAAACACGTTGCGCCACCAACTACACATTTTTAACAACTACGACGACGTTCGTCGACCTATTGTGTACACTTGTGTAAATACACGTGAAGCCGTGTCAAAAGGTCGCCGATACCGGGGGACTTTTGGAAAAAAGGAAAGACATAAACACGCGACATGACAGCGCGCAAGTAATATCGATATGGTTTATTATTATAGCCATCCGCGCGACTTTGTGGGAGGCGTGGTATACAAATAAATTATATATAAATATATTATTATACCTATCATGTGCATGTGAATAATAATAATGTATAGGACTTTATCAATGACCGGCGATCGCGTTTTCGATATTGTTGCAATAATATAAAGCGCGCGGGCGCGTATTTTATAATATTATATACTATATACTGTTATTATTGTTATTATTATTATTATTATTATACCTATGTGTAAACAACTATCATTGGCGTTTGAATTTATCTATTCATTGTTTTAACGACCGTTTAATATATGATGATGATAATAATAATAATAATAATAATAATATATTATACCTATAACCCGGTATACAATATCTGCAATCATAATTGTGCAATTGACGGGTATAAAATATATTAGATGAGTGCGTGTACATAACCACATAGGTATATAATATAAACAGGTAGCATTAGACTTGCGCTAAACGGTTGTATACATTGACAGCCGGCACTCTTTGAACGATCACAGAGTTTAAGTAATCAGCTACGATATCGGAATGTCAGACTGTTCAATTTTTTCGAGAAGACAATGTATATTTGCTGTTATATAGTTTAACATTTTGTTAATTTTAACTTATTTTTATGCTCTTGATAATTAGTTTTTGTAGATCTACACTTACAGCTTATAGCGTGTATATAAATTTGAATAATACTTAAAAATAATTATAAGTTATAAAGTTGTAGTATTTTTTTGGTAAATGTTAATTAGTAGATTTTGCGATTAGTGAATAGTCGATATAACTTCTCATATTATCACAAAAATTACAATAGTTAATGTTTTAAGATGATAGACTTCGCATGTGCGCAAAATCAGTGTAAAGGTTAATATAATTTAACGTACGAGTGAAGTTCGTATGTGAATAACTGCATAACACTCTGTTCAGCCACCTACTCTTGTATTAGGTAACACGAATTTTTGAACATAGTATACCTATATTTATGTATACGACTAGATTTATTATGATTTATTTTTACTGTACTGTCATCGTTTCACTTTCGCAATATAATTATTTATTTTTCCCTTTGGCAAAAGACGATAACTAGGTAACTAAATCGTCTAAAATATACTCGATAATTTCAGCTCCAAGTGTGTTTAATTAACAATTAATAATGCCATCTGTACAGCGTATTATTACGGTATACGGTTTTTTAATTTTTTTTTTTATTCTATTTCTAAAACCATTTGCTCGCGGTTCCGCCATAAGTTTATGTGGCTAGTGGGGTCTTCGAAAGTGGAATGAAACGGATAAAAAAAAACCGACGGCAAGCGCACGGAAAAACTACCGATTCGTCTGCGGAAAACATCACAGCTACAATACGAGCGACAAACGTGCGATTCGTGTGGTCGCGTCAACGGTTTGCCGGTTCGAATCCGTCAGACAAACACAATCGGCGGGTAACGACCCCCTAATAGGTACATAATAGTAATATAATGCGTATTATATGGCATTATTATTGCCACGAACGGCCCGCCGGAATCGTTCCGCCTGCGAGACGAGCGAGAAAGAGTGAGAAAAAACACACTAAAAAAAAAAAAAAACCGTTCAAATCGTATATTTTACTATATCGTCGTCCGTGCAGCGTGCGTGTGACGTCTTATAGGAATAGGTAACCATGTATGTATGTATATATATATATATTATTATTATTATTGTACGCATATACAGCGGTCGCACGATAATGCATAGTGAAATATGTGTTGTTCGATTGTCGTCGGCGGGGGCGAGGCGAAACGGAAAATAATGTATGATAATAATAGTAATAATAATAATAACGACGTGACAATGTAACAGAGCCACGAGCCACCTGGGCGGCCGCCGCCGCGTACAGGTATATCATACGTTTACACAGCACTACGGGGCACGTTGGGACTCACACCGTATAATATATTATATTATTTAACGCACATGATAATATTGTGTAGACTTATACGGATGGTGTATGCATAACTGCGCTCTTCGGACGCGAACAAGAACAAAAACGGGACAACACGCGACAAAACACTAATAATTATTGTCGTTTGTGAGGATAAGTCGTATAGAGCGGTAGCGAGCGCGCGCGCGCGCCCGCGTATGGTATTTATTACCGTGCATTGTTTTAGGGTTTCCGGGAGGCGAAAAAAAAAAGTGAATTATTACAAACACATAAATCTAATAAAAGTAAAAAGGAAAATTCAAAAACAAAAAAAAAAAAACACGCGCGAGTGGTTTTTTTTTTTAAATATTTATATCGTTTGTTTGTTTATTGTCTTCGTGACGTCCTCCTGCCGGTGCAGTAATTGGGTTTCGGTCGAGAAACATCACTACGGGTTGAGGTGCTGACGTGACGTGCCCGCAGTATACGCGTACATTTCATGGTGTAAGTACCTATACCATTATTATAATGTTGCGCTGCAGGGACTTGGGCGCGTGTCTCTACACGACCTGAAAAATAAACGCTTACCTAAGTATATTATTATGACGCGGACCGACCGAGAATATCTTCAAAAAACCTGAGTATACGGGAAATATAGTCGTTCTATTACCGTGGCAAATATTCTCAATTATTCTGTTAAGCGTTTTCATTTATAACGTTTTAACAACATCCAATGGTTTTCAAGTCGAAGTATCTGAAAATGTAACTATTCCAAATCAATAAAAACCCGGTATTTCTTGATTTGAAAATAAAAATTTATTTTAGTTCCCAAAGTTTTAGGATTCAGGTTCTAAAACAAGTTAATAGTCAATTTGGTTTCAATTCATTGTGTAAGCGAACATAAATAATATAAACAATAATACTTATACAAATACATAACAGAAACTTTCTCGCAGTGAACACTTTGAGAAGCACTCAATTACAAGTGACGTGATAATTGTCTATTCTAGTATTTATCTTAAATTCAACATATATTATGATATCAATAGTTTTTTATTTGAGCATTCAAATGTTAATTTTGTCAAAAAATAATATAAATTGTTCTTTACTAATCATTATATGTATATATATTTATGCATCATTATTGAGAGTCACAACAGAACTTTAAATACTACTTTATTTTTTGTAATATCGTAAAGTGTAAAAAAATATTGAGAATGTTTACTAGACTCTATAGTATTGATAATGTATATCTAAAATATTTTACTGTTGAAAATAACTATTTTAAATTGAATAACTTATTAATCATAAAACATAATTTGTATCTATACTCGTAGACATTTATCATTCATTACAATATTAAATATCTTTCTATAAATATTTATTTTAGTAAGCAATTCAAATCAAAACGTCTTTCCAAAATGATTATTAAATTTAAAAATAGTTTTTGGCTAAAAGGCTGTTATTTGGTAAGGTTACCAGTTTTGTACAGGACTGATAAAACTTTGTGTCCTGATTTTTTATTTTTGTCGATTCTAATTATTATTTTACATTAATTCTTATTAGTATAAATAAATATATAACATACAATATCTATAGATACATTGAAAATATATACATATTGAAATTATAGTTCTTGATATTAATCAATTAATGTTTTTAAAGTTTTAAAAATGTGATATATCTTCAATAATTACTAGAATAACATTTAAAATTTTCATTAAACTATTTTTAAGGGATATTATCATTTCAATAACTTTGAAACTAATCTTATAAGTGTTGTTCTAGATACTTCAATATCTTGTATAAAAAAATCATCTAATTAATAATTAACTGTAAAAATAAGTTTGTTTTCTTTTGAAAAAAAGAAGTTTGTATCGCCACACGACACTACTCAAATGGTAAATAAATCTAAATTTTTTTGAAAAACAATACTTGAATATACTTAAAATTCCAAAAATAAAAATTTAAATCAATTCATTTTTATTTAATTTATTGTTGAAAAAATTAAATAAATCCGAATATTTAAAATAAAATAAAATAACAATCCCTGCAATACTATTCTATTCGTAACATTTCCGAGTTATAAATATACGAAAAAACATATAAAATATGAATTATGTACAGTAATAATTATATTGTACTCAACAACCGTTGGCATTATGTATTATAAAATCGAATAATATGTGACTTATTTTACAAACATATTATATTGTGTGCATATTATTTTTCTTCGAGCTACATTGATATTCGTAAAAGATAAATATTATAACGTTTTACAAAACACGCATATTATAATGGATTGGGCATGTATAATTCTACAGTTACTGTGAGTTACCTATTATATGTATTCATTGCAATCTTGATGCGAACTTGCAATGTTCGCATGCACGTGAATAACTATAAAATTATAAAAAAATAAACAAACCCTGTTCACCGTAAATAGTTGCCTATTAAGTTCTATATTGTAAGATGACTTTTACAAAACATAAAACCGAGAAAAAATAAACCTTTCGTGCAATTTGTTTCGTCTGTTTGATGTATAATATGTAAAACATATTAACCTATAAAATAATTAAACCAGTTCAATTAATTTTTTTACGTTCAATTGTTGTCGTATTTAAGTACCGTAAATGTATATATTATACATATTATGTGTACAGTATTTTTAATCTAATGCTCTATTGTAATACGTATACATATCACATTATATTATATGCTTACTACATGACCACCTAGACATACAAACGGAATGACACAAAATAATTTATTTGGTCGAAAAAGTTTTTACATGACCTAAATAACGGCAGTTAGAATACGGATTTAAGTGTGTTATTTAGACTAAAATATACACCACATGCAATATTTTTTTACGGAGTAATAATATTATTGATGATAATATTACACGTATCTGTGAACTTTTAACTTTAAACACTTTTTTTTTTGTTAAATACTATTAAATGCAAAATATCATTAATTATGTTAGTTCAACAGTTTAATATAGATATATTAACAAAAAGTTATTAATGCTTAAGTGTTAAATGATAAAATATAGATAATTAAGTGATTGAAATACTTCATGTAAGCATGCTCATAAAAATTATTATTTTAGCTTTTAAAACGTTTTGATACTTTATTTTTAGTATAATAATAAAATAATTTGAAATATGAGCCGTATAATTTACATACTTATTTTATTTTAATGTTAACAATAAATAAATTAAAACATATTGTTATGAATAATCAATTAAAAATACATAAATAGCTAACTTTTAATTTATTCCATATTATTATTATTGTTTATAATGTAGGTGTCTCAAAATGGACGCAGAAAAATTAACAAGCTATGTGGCTTGCAAAATTCAAAAAGTTAATAATGGTTCTCGACAACAAAACCACTGCTACAGGAGTATCAATATGACACGCTTAAGTAATTTGGACGGGAAGTGTCTAGACTCTAATGACTGTATAGAACCGTTACCGTTCTGCAGTTAAGGTTCATGTGTCAACCCTAAATAAGACCACCAACAAAATGGAGACAAGTTACAATCTTATCATTATATTATTATATTTTATATAATTTAAATAGAGGCTCCGAAATTGGGAAAACTAATAGAACGCTTATAGTATTATAGTTCTGAAGGTTGAAATGAGACAATCTTAAGTGAAATGATGATATTTTACCGTTGTCATGTAAAATTTATGTTGAAGGAAATATTTATATTATATTATTATAAATAAAATCTAACCAATTTCTCCATTGCAATACATGTATTACGTATACTATATAATATAGTTTATGGAATTGAATTATATTATTATTACAATAGTTTACATAGGTTACTGATTGGAACATTTCATTTTTCCAGTAATTTTTTTTAAATTTAATTTTCGACAATTTCTTACATAGTTTTTTTTATTAGTTATAGTACATTACTTCATTAAAAAAAAAAATTATATATATTATTATAATTATTTGTCTGACATAAGTGTTCTATAATTTTACCTATTAACAACAGTCGATCAATTTAATTGAAAATAATGCATACAATGAAAATCAAGACCGACAAAAAAATCATATGTATAATAAAATAGTTTTATAATTTTTACGTGTCTTGTAGTTAATATTATCTTAATTTCAGTGCGAGTAAAATAGTAGGAATTTATCAATTCTAAACAATAAATATATAATATCCTCTGATGAATCTACCCGTTTTATAACAACTACCATTAACACACATTCTCTTTGAAAACATAATTTTGAAACGTACATGTAAATATAACCAATGTGTCTGTAAATCTATAAATTATTGTTCGTTCTGTTGCAACTGTGATTTCAGCGTACGTCGATCAGCAGCAGTATCGATTCTTGTCATGAAACAATAAATAATAAATATTGAAAACAAACTTAAGAATTTCGTTTAAACACGAATATGAATAATTAGATACCAAATGGGCAAATGTATTTTATTTAAAGATAAACTGTGTTTAATAATATTATTAACTGTAATTTAAACATATTTATCATGACGGTCTAAATTTAATTATCTAATAATATTGTATACAGTTGCTATATATATCAAAATATATGTCCTATTATTTGGCATTTATTGTATTTTTTTTTTTTTTAACAAAACCGCTTTCATATTGTTAATGAAAAATTCATGTTTCAAATTTTTACTCATACAGTGTCTTGATATCGAAAGAACAAGTGTAAATGTACTAAAAAAATTATTAATTTGAAACTCCCATTTATTGTCACGAATAAATGCAGGTACAGCTGGTAACAAGGTTCCGTGCTGATATATTTTAATTTTACTCATTGTAGCTAAAGGAAGAGGTGTTCGTGCGGGATCCTTTTCACTGTACGTAAACTTATGAATTAAGTATATATATACTGTAGTATTTTGTCCCATAAATTTCGAAGTTTTGAATGTAATAAAATATAGTATTCATTGTTTATTAAATTAACGTTGAAAGTGATAATTTAAGTATTAAAATATATGTTTTTTTTAATTGATTAAATAGACTGCTTTAATAGATAAGTTAAACACATATTATACCATATAATTTACAGATTATATAGATGCACATTATATAGACACATATTATTTCTAATAAAGTTCAATATCTTATATTTTTCTATGGTTTTACACAAACATCATATATATAAATTTTCTCTGAGATAGATTTTTATTTCATATTTCGTTTATCTGAAATTCAATAATTCAATGATCGTTACAAACGTATAATTATTTTTAAAATAAATTCATAGTGTTACTGCTTATGAAAATAAGTCATGTTATCTATTACTCAGGTTTTTATAAAAATAAAATACTCATAATTATTGTTTTTGTAAATTGTATAAAATAAAATTCACTATTTACTTCTTATATAATTTTTCATTAAGAACTTCTTTTAGGCTAAATTGTATTATACGATGAACCGAAAACATAATTATATAATTAAATGTTATTAAATTAGAATTAGAATTTTATTATTCGAAATAATAGTCAAATCTGGATTTTTATCCTGTTGGTACAGTATGGAAATTTATTATTTCGGATTTTTCAAAAACTTTAAATTTACTCTTCAGTTTTGATGTGATATACATTAATATATTAATCATAATATATAGGTATTAGGTAATAATTGTGAATTATTAGTTTTGTGGAAATTTTTTATTTTTTTTTTGGGTGGGGAGAACTATTAAACCATTTAACTCTCCGAATTTACACCTCTGCTTGTACAGATCACAATGAAAACACTCGTCTTGCGTATGGAAGTGTGAGAGTGTGGTATATAAATTGACGACAACATCGATGGTGATGATTAAAATATTTATTTGGTATTCTCCGAAGCAAATTTTCTAATAAAAACTTTGTCTTTGATGTGGTATTTTTTCCCTTAAGAAATAAATTATAACAATACATACGGTTGTATCTGATATAAGATTATACGCGGGCAAAAATATACACATCACAAATATACTGGATATTATCAACTTTTATCTGCAAGTATACTTTATAATATTACATAGTACCTATTATAATAATATACTCCGACAATAAAGGCGTCACACCAAATGGCTTGTCGGCTTGTTACAGAAATAAGTAGCTGTTATTCATTACCTAATTTATTATTGAGGTATAATAATAATATTATGATTTATTACTGTTTGGGCAATAATTGGTTTTGGGTTTTGGCAACAAAAAACGTATAATGTAATGTTTCATGATGAACTAAATGCTATGGTTCAGTATTATTTTGTATTTCAACTATGGAAACTTTTGATATTATTTTATTTTATTTTAGAACATTATAAGTTGAAGTCCAACGAAAAAAATAAAATAAAATGTACTAAACAATATAATAATAAAATTGAAATATAAATAAAAAATAATAAAAAAAAGGTCCTTATTTGAGAGTCGCATGAAATGTGTTAAGAAAGAGTATAATAAATAGTTGATAGAGGCAGAGAAAACTTAAAAAGAAAAATTGAAGTTATCGTTTGGCGAGGGGAAACTCCAAAATAAATATAAGAAAGCAATGTAGGAGAATAATCAAACTCATCTGTCAGAAGTTTTCTTAAAAAGTTTAAATTAGCAGTTTGTCTTCAATTTAAAATAGAAAATAGAGTTTAAGTATTTCGGGAAAGAGAGTAATCATGAGTAGGACAGTAAATTTTGAATAAATATTATGCGCAAAAGGAAGGAATTTACGTTGAATTATGTTTCTAAAATTAGAGAGTCGCTAGTGGTGGATAAATTCCAAAGATAGGTTTAGGACGAACTAATAAACAAAAAAAAAGTTTTGATTGAAAAACATTGTTTAGGACGAAGCAAGTTCGTTGGATAAAACCAAGAACTTTGAGCGCTTCATATAGCATAATATGTATTATCAATATGAAAGCGTCATCATCGGAAATATAATTTATGTCGTGTAGAATCTACATAATATATTAAACCATTATTCGTCGTAATTGAATGATAACATTCCATGATGTCTATTTGCCGAAGAATAATATATAATTACATGTACTTATCTCTAAAGCATGCGACCAGCGTTGATAATATTGTAATTGCAATTTAGAATCGCGCGATTTTTATGGCTAAGAATTTATTAATAATATCATATAACAATATAATAATATTTTAAATATTTAACGATAATAATATAATATTATATATCATTACGAATATAACAATATACGAATGTCTCGAGGGGGGTGATGAAAAAGTTTGAAGCCACAGGTACCTGCACAGCAGTGCACCAGTGCTATAGTTATAATTTATTACTTGATAAGGGTGTAATATAATAATTATCGTAATTTACTTGCGCCGCATAACATCTGGTTGGCTGCGCTTATTATATCAATATTACACAATTATTAGTATGCGGCGGCGCGCAGTCACACGTTCACTTTACACATATATGTATGTATACGACTTTAGAGTTAATATTGTAAAATTAGACTTGCACAGATTTTTTTTTTTTTTACAAACTGGTTTTTTTTTTCGTTTTTTGTTTATGAGTTATAATGATATTTGTGGCGCAGAAACCACTTGGAGCTGAGACGAGTAGCTTTGGGGGAAGAAGAGCCGACAAAAAAAACCACCACTACCCCTCATGCATGACGCCACAGTGTATTATAATATTAAATATAATACACATATGAATTCCAAGTTTCCGGTCACTGGACACTTGACGAGAGCCGGGACGCAGACTCTCACGCATGTGTGTCCGTCGTCCGACCCTTATTCTAAAAATAGATTTCCAGCCCTACCTCCCCCGCAAGTCATACGAGAATTCATAGAACACATATTATATTATGTATAATTTTGGTGTGGTTGACGTTTTAGGAAACCTCTGAAATGTGTTCGCTAGGTTGTTTTTTCAAATAGAGCGATATATGCGTATAATATATTGTTAACTTTTATAAAATATTATATTTTATCATTACTATGCATGGCAGTTATTTTAAAAGTGCCCTAGTCTTATAATATAATAACATATTTACATTTAGGAAAAATCTGTTTCTATTTTTATAATTTCAAGTTTGTACAAAACTATATTTTTGAAAATAAATTAATTTTTTACTATTTTTACTATTTTAATTTTCAAAGTTTTTTTATATTTTTTTGGATGAAATCATAAAATACTTTATATTTTTTGTATCAAGTAGAATATTTTCCTGTTAATCTCAGTATAGAAAGAAAATTTCGAACGATTAATAACTTATTTAAATATGAGTAATTAAAGTTTATATGAGCGGAATAATAGATCGTCATTATGCAAGGTACTCCTATACAATCCACTTCACTCATATAAAATTTTAACATTATATAATTAACCGAAATTAATTACAATTAATAATTAAATAAAATTGAAGATGTATGATTTTGTTAAAAAATTAATCTTAAAAATTATAACGATAAAAAATTGTTTTTATTATGACTTTAAATTATGTTAAATATATATATATATTTCAAAAAACGTTATAACTTTTTGATAAATTTAGTGTTTTAGGTACATAAAATAATTATTCTGTTTGTTATACATATACTGTAACGTCTGTAAGACGTATATTATACCTCAATGTCTTGTGCTCCGACCGATAATAATCATAATGACTATTATTGATCTCCACGTTTTAATAATATTATTATACGTGTACGTGATGATACAAATACATTTTTAAACATAAGTTTAAATATGAACGTCGCATCATGTTTATTCACTTATATCATTTTTACGTGATGCAACAAGTTTATTTATTTAAATTATACTGTAGAGAAAAAACTAAGTTTAGTTTTACGTGCTTACTTATAAATGGAGTGTTTAAACTTTGATTTTTAGTATAACTTTTTTATTTCATCACAGCATAACACGAAAATTAAGCCATTTTAAAGAATGTTAATTGTTATATATTTTTTATAATATCTACTATATAAAATGTATAAAATTGTAGAAATAAGTGTTTCATTCCGAACAATTAAATTGTTTTAAAAAAACAGATCTAATTAAAATTAAAATATTAATTTACATAAATGTACTTTTACCTCCTGACATCTTGTTTATGCGATAGTTTAGCAAATCGATTTATCTACATAATACATACCACAATTACCATTACTGTTATCAAGTTAAAATTTTTCGAAAACCAAAATTGTTTTTAGCTTGAAGTTTTACTACGAAAAACATATACATATCCTACAGTAAAATTATAATATCAATTTTATTGTTCAATTAAGTTCGTATATTAATTATAAAAAAAAGTAGGTTAATCATATTTTTTTTCATTAAAAAACTAAATATTACATATCAATAATATAAATATTTATACTTCAAAAATATAGCATTTATACATTTATGATTGTCTCCAGAAGCTAGATTTGATGACTGTTGTGAAGACAATGGTTCTTATAATATTTACTTAGGTTACACAATAAATATTTAAATAGATTATACTTGATTCTGTGATTATAAACTTCTCATAAAATTATACAATTTCCAAATGTGTTAAAATAATAGAATGAAAGTTTAGTAAAATTGGAGTATAAGTATGATATTATCTAAGCTAATAAATTATTTTTTTCATCTACCACTTTTTATAAAATTTTAATATTGTATATATATTTGATTCCATTGCCACTTTAATTTTAGCATTAATAGGGTTTCTTTTTCCAAGTTCTGTTCTTCATATACGAGTTAAATACATATTGATTTGTTTTGCTCTTATACTCGTACAATGATCGTGTTTAAATTTAAATCATTGGATACCAAGAAAAAACATTTAACAATACACGTCGCGCGTTTAATTGTAAATCATATTAATTACGTATTGGTGGTTTATTTAATTTAAATAGTATTTACTGATAACCATTGACAATTGAAATGATATTAAAAAAAAAAAAACAGGTGCATGAGCTTAAAAATACGTAACATTTTTTTTTTTTTTTTGTAAATAATACAAATATATTATTATTGTGTACAGATTATTACTCATCTTAATTCTGCGTAATTCGTCTAATAAGAATGTATTGTATTTCATTTATAAGTGGATAAACTTTTTTTTTTTAAATTCGTATAAAAGTAAATGACTGAATTAAAAATAATAACTTCGTATTTTATAGCGTTATAAACACGTTAACGTTAACACTTGTGGCTCGGTTGTTGTACTCATTCATTTACTCCATGTTTTAATGAACTTAAATATAATTACGGATAACGCGAGTAGTATTAATAATAAAAGAATAAAAAGTCGTTTATAAAAACGGCAGAGAAGGGTGCGCGGCACTCTTGTTGTTTAAATACAAATTAAAAGTAGTCTGAAAAAGTAAAAGGGCTGATAGTTGAAACATCAATTAACCGCATTATTCTGGTAAAGAATGACGGATGAAAATCGTAGTAATTACAACAGCGTTTTGAAATGTTAAATTATTCGTAACCTAACATATTAATAAAACCTGATCGGATAAAAAGTAATACAACAATAATAACAATTTTGTTTTATTTAATCATTGTTTTTTTTAATTCAATTAATACGACGCCGTTTTATATTATCCTTAAAATATTCTATTTACTTTAAAAGTTAGAGGTGTATGCGTTGGATCATCAATTGAGTGGATTTTAAATATTTATTTTAAGAGGCGTTCAGCGTTTCTGGAAATCTTAAATGAATTATTCATTTAAATTAATCATGGGTATACAATTTACAAAATAAAAAATACTTAATGCTTTTTGACATAATATTAGGTATGCTATAAATATATACTATTTGTTTTCATTTTTCGAAAGTTTATGTTTTGATAACTTTTAATTATACTAATGCAAAATATTCTACTATAAATATTTTCGACATAAAAGTATACCTAATAAAACATAGTAATATGTTCTAATTGTTTTTATTGCATAATGTTTTATTCGTTGAATTTTATATTTTTCTTGGTAAACTAGCTTCTTCGTAAAATTATTTTTCCTATCGAACACAAATCGAATTTAAAAATAATTCAACTTTTATCTAAAAAAATGCAGTTGCTATATTGTATAATTTATTAAATTATATTACAAATAGACATATCCTTATAATTGACTTTATTTTCTAATCAATGCGTATATTGTTTTAAATATAGTTTCGGAATCTCGTCAATCCATCACTGCGTTAAGGAGTCATAGCGATTACCTATACATTTCTGGACATAAAAGTAAAAAATATACTTAATTTTTTACCTCCACTACCTTAACTCTAAACGAAATAATTATAGCGTTTTAGTAGTTTATTATTGTGTAATTATTATTTAATTAGTCGATTTGTTTAATTCTTATTGGCGTTCAAACGATAATTATATTAATAAATACGAGAGTTTTAAGGACGGTATATAGAAGAATCTAACCTAGAGGAGAATAGTATACACAATACCGGGTGGGTGACGTGGGTAAGAACAAACGCGGCGAGACGACGGTTTGCGTATATCTGTACGGGCGTAGAGCGGAAAATCTCGATTCGTTTCGAGTCTACGGTATTATCGCATCGCATCGACGCAATAATATAATAATAACGTAATGGTGGAATCCGAACGAGCAGGGGAACAACCGCCCGACTGATGGATGCGTGTATCGTCCGAGCAATTATATTTTGTTTTATTATATTACGCGTTCTATGACGTTAGGTGCACGCCATTGTTACCGCACACGTCTGGAGACGGCGACGAGGCGAAAACTGCGAAATCACATGGTGCTCATTAACTTACTGCGAAATTATTATACTATAGACCAGCCAGCGCGGTACAAAAACGCGAGAGACGTGTCTGGCCTGCGTTTTTTCGAGTGCGTCTCGCGGTACGGGGATAATGATGAGACGGGTCATCATTAATATCGAAGCGATGAGACAACGGCGGAGATGGATGCTGTGCGATCCCACACTCCCCCCCTCTCATCGAGGTCTGCGGGAGGGCGTAGTGCAAACCGAGCGCTGGATTATGATAAACTTATATCAGTGTATGTATAAATATTTTTATTTTTTTTAGTTTATCGTACAAAACAACGATGTATCTGCTGTCTACCTGTGCGTCGTATCATCGCGAAGAAACGAGCGAACGCATATCGATGGAATAATAATATATTAATATATTATGTATAGCCAATGCCTAATAGCCATGTATAGCTGCGGTGATTGCGACGAATGGGAACCGATTGCAGAGGGCTTGAAAATGATTATGATATTGTGGTGCTTGCGATATTCAATTAATAGAAAAAGTTTTTAGCGACAAATCGACTGATAGTGGCGTACAAAACATTTTTGTTATGACAGTACATAATATTGACTTTGGTTATTTAAATTTTAAAACATGTGTGCTGATATTATGAAGCAAGTGTGGCACGTACGTGCGTTGTTGTACAACTGTGCGTTTAAGTTATTATAATAATTTTTTACGTACGCCGTATACCATTTCATAAGGCGACCACGACGAGTCATAAATATTCCAGGTGAAATATGGTTACAAAAAAAAAAAAAAAAATTAAAAATTAAAAAATATGGTGGTATTATAACATATTCTCAATACGCCGTGCTGATATTATATTATTGAGCTTTTGCACTCGACCTACTACTCGATTTCGTTCAACAAAATATTCATATTTTTTTATTGTTATTTTCAATTATTTTAACAAGTACCTACTGAGAAATCTTAAACTAAAGCATAAACTTAATTAAATTCTTAACTTGAAATATACTTTAAAGTTGACGATCGGAGCATTTTTTTTTTTTTTATATTAGAAATAATATCTCTATATACAAAAATAAAAAAATAAAATATATATCATTGTAAAATCAATGAATTAATCACTCGGCTCAAAATCTAAAAATAAATTTATGAAATTATATTAAATTTTATATAGATGTAAAATTAATGATTAGTGATTTATAGTTATGACGTTGATTAAAAGTTAATAATAAGTAGGACTAGGATTTATATGCATTGTTATGTTTTTATCAATTTCTTATTACTACTTTTGCTAATAATATAAGTACATGAATCAGCTCATAATGAGGTAAATAGTGGTATTTTTTTTGCATGTTTTTGCATATTTTGGATAAAATGCATATTTTTACATATTTTAAAAGAAAATGAATAATATTGCATATTTTAACTACGAAAACGTAAAAAAAGCATGTCTTATGGTATAATTCTGGAGTATCCAAATATTTATAACATGATAAGTTAGGTTAAGTTCAAAATTCGATAATTATTTCCAGAATCACTTTTGCTTCCACAGCTTAAACTTACCTAATGAAGAACTTAGCTAGAAGTCGCATCATATTATGCTGATAATTTCAACTCAACAAAATCGGTGCTTTTTCCTTTAAAGGAAAGTTCCGTGAAATCAATAAAGAATGCTGTAGCTTTATTTTAAAATAGAAATGTATAAAATTATTAAGCGTATGTAAAATGTAACTTTAGCTTTATCATTCAATCTATTTTAAAATCATAAAATACTAGGTTAAAAAGCTCGATGAGAGTTTGGAAATCGTTGAAAAAACTAAATTTAACCTTAGCCAAAACAAAGGACCCGTTACTGAAAAAATCGACAAAAAATTAAAAAATGTGTTAGAAAAAAATAACGGACTAAAATCTATGTTTATGATACGTAACATTTTAAATGGCTACAATCTAGATTAAGATTTATTGAATATAACTCATGTAGAAGTAACAACATTTAAATATGCGAAAATTACGTCGTGTGATGTTGAGTGAAGTTTTAGTAAATATAAAAATGTATTAAGGTCAAACAGAAGAGCGTTTACTTTTAAAAATTTAAAGCACCATGTTATTGTTTCATGTAATTCATTTGAATAGCTTAAATAAATTTAAAAATAACAGATAAGTTTAAGTATTTTAGAATTTTTTCAATGTTTTTTATTAAGTGTTCATTTTATCATATTTTATTGGCTTATTTTAACATATTTATTTAGAGCAATTTGAAAAAAAAAAGTATAAAAATGTATTTATTTAATAATATTTATGTGGCATATTTTAGCATATTTTTGCAAATTTTAAAAAAAAACAAATGCATATTTCATCATTTTTTATTGCATATAAATCCTAGCCCTAATAAAAAATATTAAGTAAAAATTTTCGTAATCGTGTTAATCAAATAGTTGCTGTCGATAAAGACAACTCGCATTTGTGTTCTACCCGAGCTTTTGTACTCGATTTATAACTCCGTCGTTTGTTAAAACAACCACAGTTAACTATTTGAAGTATTTCCGGCCATATTATACGTACGTTATTTTGACGAATGGTCGCGATCAAATCAAAAAGTGACAGAAGACAGTGCGGCAGTTGACCTCAATAACTATTGTGACGGGACAATTAAAAAACAAGATAATCGTATTAGTTACAGTATAATATAGTACGTAGAACAATGATAATAATATACTATGTATGTTTTTGCGATTTTTTGTGGTGAATCGTAATAATGAAATAGGTCGTATGTTGTTTCGAGTGGTCATGAAAAATCTATAGTCAAAAACGTCATATCATTGTAGGCGCGTGCGATTTCGGCGGGAAAATCATTAACCATTTTTCGTGCACAATACACAATTGTACCTATAATATTATCGTACTCATTTTAATACGCGGATGCATATACGACAATAGTGCTGCGCGCGTGTATAATATACCATATTTTCGGTATGTGGTGAATTTTTGTCAATTGTCGCACTGGTAATCATATATCTATATCTATACATGTATTGGTAGGTACGCGACGATTGTAAATGATATAATATTGTTATAAGTCGCATAATGTGTTTTATCTACACGTATAACATAATAGCGGGAACGTCGCAAACATACGCTCGTCACGCGAATATAATATAATAATATATCATTATTTAAACGGATCGCGTCTGGTAGCAGTGTGTGTGTGTGTGCCATTATGACGCGTCTAACCTGCAGTGTGCTGCTGCAACAGGAGTCTTCCGTTTTTGCGTCCGAAAAACCGATACGGTCGACGCGTGCAGCGGTTAGGTATAATATCCTAACGATATTATAATATCGTCGTGCGGGGAAACGGCAGCGACGGTAGCGGAGGCGGCGAAAGAAACGGCCGGCGAAAAGAAAAGAAAAAAAAAAATCCAGAAAATTATACGTACTGGGGTAAAATAATAATAGTAATAAAGATTTCTGTCGCGCACAATGAAAGTCGCCGAGTCATCGCGATCCGGTCGCCCGGCCAGCTGGGCGTCTTCTCCGTATAGAGTGGACGACCTGTCATCGCCGGCTTTATTTTTCTCCGTCATCCTGCTGCTGGTCCTGCTGGTCCTGTTCCCCCACCCCACCGCGACACGCAAACGCGATAACGATACGCACGCGTGGTGTGTCCGTCCTGCACACCGCATTGCCCAGTGAATCCGGAACGTTGGCGTAAGTCTTATAAATGTTTTTTTTTTTCTACAAAGAATTACATTTTTGCTCATCATCGTCGTCCCGCGAGCAACTCCTGTATAACGGCACGTTAGGTTATAATATCAATATGTAAACATATTATAGATAACGACAAATCTTGAAAAGTCAAAAGATTATTATTAGTGTGTTGGGAATTCGGATTTATTGTTTTTAACTTTGTGACGTTTTAATGATTTTGCATCTGTTCGATACGATGTTTTAACTGTAACTGAGTATACATTGAATATCGGTTATATTTTATAATACCACATTTCAATATATTATAAGTATGAGTTTTTTGAGTGCACGCATATTTTTTTTTAAATTCAATATTGTATGGTTTTGGGGTCGTATGCTAAATAACTATGTAACGAGTAATAATTATTATAAACTAAAATAAAACGAAACAATAATTGATAATTATGTAATTGTGTATACATAACTGCTGTGTAAACGTCCGTACCACCACTTTAAATAATATTAAATAGATATGAATAACACTCAGTGTGTCTACATTAGCTATACCTATTATGTAATTTTAAATCAAGAGGTGTATTCAAAATAATGTAATTTTTACACCGCTACCAATAACAGAACCAGTTTACTTATATTTTACTTACTATCTATATGTTAATATGAATATGTTAAAATAACAGCTTTAGTAATAAGGAAGTTAAACATAAGGTTACTTAAGCTAGCTATCACTAAAACTATAAGACATAAATATAAATATATTCGTTTTATACAATTTTAAGCTCACTATAACAATAAATAAATCAAATAATCAATTTTAACCATAACACTAAAATGCTATCACTATTCTTCAAAATATACAATACAACGGTGTAATTACGTCTATTTTTATGGAAGGTGTTAATTAGACATTCTTTTATGAATACTCAATTATACATAATATTATTATACTTATTAACTATTTCCAATAATAGAAAAGACCAAGGTATTGCACCAATGTATAGTGTTGTAAAAAAAAAAAATTACGATCTAAGTATATTTCAAATAATATTAAAAATATGAAAATGTATTTAAGATAAATTATAGGTAAATACTATTTTAATACTAATTAGTAATAATAAATGTAAAATTTAAAAACAGATGTACCGATCGGGATCACAAAAAAAAAAAATATGTTCATTTTAGTTCGAGTAAGATTTTTTCAGAAAAAAAGTTGTATAAGTTGGTTAAAAAATCAAAGAAAAATTAGGAAAAACTAAAAATTTGTTTTGATTAGATTTTTGTATGCATTTTCGATTATATGACGTGTATATAATATAACGTTTTCCCGGTCAGCTAGTAATTTTTAAATAAAGCAGTTAAAAATAATTATTGATTTTAGTACTTTCTAGTAACGTGTTTGTTGTTACCTGATTACATGCCTAATTAATTTTTAAATCCACTCATTTTATTAATAAAAGTTTTATTATTTGATATAAATTTAAATTATTATATTATATTATTACATAAATTTTATTATATACAATTTTGTTACGTTTAAAAATCATTATGTTACATCAGCATTGCCATATTGTGTAAGTAGTAAGTACATGATATTTTTGTAGTGACCGTATATTTTTCAATAATTCAAAGTCACAAGATAGTATTAAAAAAAAATAAAATATACTTAGATACTTGTGTAAAGTTATTTAATATTTGAAAAAGTATTTAAACACCATTTAAAAATTTCAATTTCAATAGGTATTGAAATACTTACAATTTATTTTACTTTTTAAATCGTGTCTCCGAAATAAAATATTACTCATAAAAGAAATAATTAAGAGTTTTTCTTTTAGCCGTCTTAATTTTTAGTAAGTCATGGATAAAATTAATATATTGTAAATTTATATAATAGTTTAATCAATATAATATTATACGGTTCAAGATAGGTGGTGTCATAACCCCCCTTAAAACTCGCATCACTGTTAAAATCGTTCTCGTGTTAATTAAAATCTTTTATTATTCGACTGATAGAATAATTTTTTACGGGTTCACTTTCAAAACCCTAAGTTGATCTTCAACCGAACATAATATTACGTGTTGTCTATAGAATTTCTGCACACAATCCAAATCGCTTTATTTTTACCGGACCAAGAGCTGAGCTCATATTATATATATATATATATATATATATATATATATTATATATATTTATATAGTAATGTCGGATAATAACGAGTAATCCCAAAACAGCAGGTATTAAATACGCTATTAATGCTATGTCGCAGGTGTGTGTATTTGCCATTATAGGTATATTACTGATACTATTATAGAAATATCGATTACATTGTAGCATTATTTCGGAGATTTAACGATAATATTATAGTAACCACTATTATAAGCTGATATAATATATCATATATATCATGTTATACTGGTAGAAATCGGCGGAGAAAGTCCATACATTTTCGAATGTTTCACACGCCTTCCTGCAAAATTTATTTTTTTGGGACTTTTTTGACTCAATTATATTTGCACGCTCTTAAATGTTCTCTTCATATCCCAGAAATTTTAATGAATTTCCACGTGATGAGTAGATATATTTTATGCGAGTACTTAATACATGCTTAAAATAACTATTTTTCATATACGTACAACAATATATCATATATTCGCATTTAAGATAATATACAAATTTGACTTTCTCGTATCGAAAACACTTTGTACAGGGTACCTGGGTGCAGGGAACAGACACGTGTGCGTTTGTGTGCGAGATCCACGCTGTGGGTAGTAGTACGTTTTTGTGTATATTAATATTTTATAATATATTGAAGTTCTCTGACGGATATATGGTCGGCTAGATGATGATCGTCGTCCAGATTTACGACCGGCTCGCGTATATAACACAATATGACGTGCATACATATCGTTACTTATACATATATATATATGATAATATAATATATAATACGTATATATATATATATATATATATATATATGCTCTCCCGGTGTATAAACAGGGTTTAGTGCACTGTGCACGTGGTGTCCCACAGGAAGACGCGGTGCCGGGCGGATGCGCGCGAGCGGCGGCGGGAACCAGGTGGCCGGCAGTCAGTGTCTGTCTGTGTCTGTCGCACGGTCCGGCGACGGCCGACGGCGGCGACGGCGACCACGTGTGCGTCGTTTCGGTTCTTATCCCGTCGTCGCCGCCGCCGTATTATCCTTCTAATCCCCCCTGCAAACTATCCTCCTCGTCATTACCAAGTCAAGTCCCTTCCAAAATATTACGGTATTACGGTGTCTACAACGGTATAGGTCGTATATTATATATTAATATCATTATATACAGTCTCTCTCGGCCCTTGTGTTTGTGTGTTCTTCATTTACGTCCATTTCACCCGCACTGACAGACCTGCGTTATGCGTATAGCCGGTGAATAATGTTTATAATATTCATCGTGACATCGACCAGACTACCGAATTCTCGAGGACATCAACCCTCCGCGTGCGTTATTCCGACCATCGACTCCGGTCGACTTGTCTCGTTTTCCAGACGGTCAGATGACGGACGGCTGCGCATATTATACTTGTCAAATCTTCAGGGAATCCGCAGAGTTTTGCGATCACGGTTTTATAAAACACCGACGGTAATGATTTCAGAACGAATTTTTCGGTTAAATTAGTGATTTCATTTATTAATACGCGTTATTTACCTATATTTATCGTACCCATAATGAGAACAACAACCGCATGATTATTATTATTTTTTCCGTGTCAATCGATACCACTTTTGATCGATTTTAGTTTATTTAATATTGTAGTGGACGTTATATTATGACCGTACTGAGTATAATTCAACGCTTACATATTATCTAACACCACATACGAAAATAAACAATAATTAGTGTATTGATTAAGCAATAGGTAAACAACATTATGATATGAGGTATTTTACAGGGTCTAAAACTAGTGCAACTTCAACAATATTGTATAGGTTTGAGTTTTAATCTTTTTGTGATACAGAATTGAAGATTCAGAATCAAATACACTCTAGTGTTTTTAACTCAACTGTATTTTAGATTTATTAGAAAAATACACGATATTATAATTATTTAAAATCGAAAGATCATTGTATGTAATATGCAATTATGCCTGTACACAAGACTTAATTAGTCAAAAATCAATTAATACATCATTGCGTATAGGTATATATTATATAAGTACATTTACAATTGTAAGAGTAAAATACATATAATAACAATAAGTTGAAATTTTAATATCGTTACTTATCATTTACTTTATACATATTAATGTACAAAATAAACACAAAAGAAATACAATATTCCTTTGATAATTCGCATAGATGATAATATTGTAGGTATACGTTTTATTATATCATGTTCTAGGGTGCACTTTTAGTGTCAGCACGATCACTTTATCCAAATATACATTTTTTTTTCGTCATCGATGTAAGAAATAAATTGAATTTAACTTCAATCTTATGTGAATTGAAAAATAAATCGAATGTGATGTTTACATTTTTAGTCACGATGTGTGATGTCAATGAAGAAAAACCACGTCGCTATACTTATATATACCTACGTAAGTTCTGTGACTACAGAAGACTGAAATACGTTTCGTAAAATGAGTATCTTGAAATGAAGTCCAAATAATAATACACACTCAGTATTTGCTGTCACGTCAAATTATTATTATTATTATTATTATTATTATTATTCATTCGACCTAGTGTATAAGAATATTGTAAATAAATTATAAAAATATAAATCCCAAAGATTTCATCGAAAATTCAAAATGTATCAGAAAAATATTTCGATGTAATGTTTTTATGTAAATTGGTTATATTTATACACACTATCAAATCTAGGCCCTAACTATATAGTTGAGAAGTTGAAGAAAGACTGAAAAGAAACTTAAAAAGTCACTTTCTTAATAATTTAGTTGAATTGAATACATGAAATTATTTAATCTAACACATTAAAAACAAAAAGAACCACTTACTTTTGTGATCACTGCAAAAAAATATAAATTTTTAAAATACTATATAGTTATTGCAGACTTTTTTTAATATAATATGTTTTAGTGACTTTTGTTTATTTATTTATTTTTTTTAACAATAAATAGGTACATAATTTTAATCAAAACTTAGATTTTATATTTTATAACCCGAAGCAATTAGATTACTTATCTGGTTGTTATAATGTATATATATATTAAATTGTATTTTTTTTTTTTTTTTTTACAGCACTTTAAGTTGTGATAATTGGAGTAGCATAGCAAGAAACTATTATAGGGTAGGTAATTTAGCAAAGCATTTTACTTTATTTTACTTTTTTCAGTTTTTACTTTCATTTAAAAATTCAACAATTTAGGTTACTAATAAAAAAAAAAAAACTAAAAATCACTATTATGTAAGAAAATTCATTCTATTTATATCAGAGTATAAAAAAATACTTTTTTTTCAGGACCATCACAACAATCGACTTGGAAAATTAGTAATCACAGTGAACTGACCGGAAAGGTTAAATAACACGCTTCATATAGTACACTGCTGCAGTGCGTTCGTACATTATTATAAACTGTTATAATATTATACTTTGTCTTACGACAAAATATTAAACGTGTGTTACGGACATAATATAACAGGTACATCATAGGATTAAATTTACATCATCGTGCAGTTTTCTTCGTTGACTCGTGCGCGAAGCTCTAATTCTCTATTATGCAATTTAATTTCAGTGCTCGCGCTTGCATAGGTACGGTATGTGCATGCGTTTGCAGTGTTTAATAACGACTAAATGATTGCGTCGCACATTCATCGAATGCCCGTCGCAGCCACGGCGAAACATAACAGCATCCTGCTTGCGATTTGAAGACGGCCGTACGAACGGCGGTGAGACGTGATAATATAATAATATATTATATAATTTAGCCGCAAATATCGTTCGGACGCCAGTGCTCGGAAATAATATTCTCGGATCGAATGATATAATACAAGTCTGCGCATCCGAATTAGGATATCGTCGCGGTGAGCGTCTTATATATTACTATAAAATAGAATTTATACGACGATGACATGCGACACCGAACTGCGTGGTGAAACGGTGTCGTCGGCACGTCCTATTGTCTGTACGTATGACTATATATACATACGCGTACAGAGTATATCTACCTACCGGCCGCCGACGCCGATCGGTATCTGCACAACAGATATTATATCTATACGAAGTACCGTTCGTTTATACATTATTATAGCTTATCATAATACCATTAAACCTACCTACGTTCTACTATGCGAATAAGTGCAATAATATATAATATTACGAACACACTGTGCGGACGATGGCGACATTATATTATATCTTGTAGTATATGGTGAGTGGTTCGCAGCAACGAACTCCCGCGGTTATATGCGCAGGGTTACGTGCGAAAACACATCGTTAGCCGAGTGTGATTTTAGGGAACTAAAATTTTCCTTAGCCACAGTTTCAAGATGTTTACTTTCCACACATTGATAAGCACTCGTTACTGTTAAGCCCTTAAGGTGTATTATTATTTTATTATTTCTCTCTCTTTCTATATATATGTATAAGTTTGTATGTGAATTACAGACTTATAAGCTACTGTACCAATTGGAACCGAAATTCACGCACATATTCCTTTGAGGGCGATTAGTGTAACCTTGGCAACGTTTTTCAATTCCTTTAGGTTTCCATGAGGTGGCTCATCAAAGCATTTCGTTTTGGCTCACAAAAGTCGACAATATATAGGTACATCATATACACGTAGTTATACCATAATAGCATATATTATTGCATATTATTCTTTTAGTATTATTAATATACTAATAATTGCATATTATTACTATAGCAATTATAGCCCCTACTAATATTACTTCACTATTATAATATTTATACTATATATTTTATAATATGTATATGAATATGATACATAAATCATTATAAATGGAGTGATTAGTCAAATGTGTTCACCTCTTTTTTTTTGAATAATACAGTAATTTAAAATCTGAAATTTTTAATTTCATAATATGTTTGAAATCCATATTTAAGTATAAGCTTCTGTTTTTCAAACGATAGCAGCATTTTTCTACTGGGAATTATTTAAAAGATATTTATTTTATTTTTGAAAATAAACAATTAAAATTACTTATATAAATCTATCAAAAAGTATGATTTGTAAAAATGGTTCAAGTTTAATAAATACAAATCCAACACTGCATCTATTTTATATTTTTCTAAAACCATTTTTAAGAACTATTATCTTTAATGTAAACAATAAACATGTTTTTATTAACTTTGGAACTATCTAAGTACTGATTCAGATTTTGAATTAGGTATATCAATGTTTTTAAAAACGTTATCTACTAAATAATTTACAGTAAAAAAAAAGTAGTAAGTTTTTGTTTGAAAAACAAAAATTTGTGTTGCCATAAGACGTCCCTTAATTGGTACAAAAATTCGGAATAATTTTAAAATACGTATTGTCTTTAAGTGTATTTAAAAATTCCAAAAATTAAAATGTGAATAAATACTAAATGTAAAAAAAAAAAAACAAGGGGTGAGAGGCTCGGCTAATCATTCTGTACACGTATACAGGGTGTGCATTAAATGCCACAGTCGAAGGGTTCACAGACTGCGGTACTTATAATATATTATAATGTCATTACTCATTACTGTATACAATAATAGTATGTTACACATAAGAGTGAATACGCGCGCACACTGCAGCCAGACCGCGCGCTGACGATATATTACATCGCGTTTATTTCTAGACGAACGCCGCGACTTTGTCCACCGCCGCCACCGCCCGGTTGATTTATACGCAACTACAACGGTAATAGGAATTATTTTCATACGATAGGACCATGTGCTGTGACGTGTTGGGCCTCGCGGGTGTATAATATATACACGAAGGAGCGATAAAGATGCGTAGAATATTATAACATGACACTAAATCTTCGACCGTCAGGCCGAAACAGGCATAACAATACTATATTCGTGGGGGACGGGGGGTGTGTCTGGACGATTTGACTAAATAAAGAACCGAGAAAAAATAAAATACGATTTTATAAACGGTTTAACACGATCAACGTATATTCCATATAAAGACGTAATTATTATCCATTGTTCCCGCGCCACCGAACGCCATCCGATAATATTAAAATCGATAAATCGGACCGCTCGTTAAACGCTATACCTATTAAAATATTATTATAATAACGTCATGTATAGTATATATAAATATTGTGTGGTGACGATCAAAATAATTTTGATAAACTTTTGTTTGGTAATATATTTTTTTAATACTTTCCTCTACTCACACGTTTTTTTATGAAATAATCTTAATATTTTTTTTTTTTTTCATGTTTTTTACTATATTAAAGCAACACAATACTAATACGAATATGAGTTGTAATCCTTACTATAAAATAAATATTAACCAAACGCGGCGCAGTCGGTTTAAGAACATATTATGTACAGCAATAACAGAATATTGTAAAAGAACTCGTTCAACGAACCGGAGTCGTTGGTTCTAATTTGTAATATGAACGAACACTTTCGGCTATTTAAATGAGAGACAGCCAAATATTTTGAAGTGACTGAAATAAGTAAAAAAGAAAATTATGTTCAAGTATAGCTAGAATATCAAATCTCGTCAGTACGGATGTATTAAAGGTGGTACAATACATTGAAAGTTGCACCGATACCTGTACCTAGAGTAAAAATAATATTAATAAGATTGAAGACTACACTGCTGTAGTATAATAGTAACAAAAAAAAAAAAAAAACCAAGCGATGATTTTTAATAAACTCTTTAGAAGAAATCAACAATTCTATGAAACATTTGATTTGTTCATTATGAATTTCAAAAAATTGATAATACAATAGTATAATAATTAAATAATAGAATATTAAACGGTAGAGTACAAGACGTACTCTTGGTATAAGGGACGGTTTAAATGTAGGTATAATAATAATAATATCATAATAATATTCAACTATTTTAGGCTAAAATTGTTTAAATACTGGGTATGTACGTCGCGAAAGAAGATGACTGTCGTTAATATATTTCTAAACGGTTGTTTGCATAATTTTTTCTATGTATAAGACTTTTAATATGTTATGTTAATCATACGTATTGTATTTCCGAAGACGTGTGAACGTGATGATTATTGTTAGACTTCAAATGTTTTAAAAAGGTGTAGGTGCATTTTTTGGTTCTAATCTATGCAAGAATAAAGCAAAAACGAATCTATTAGGATTTGTATGTATACTTTGTTTGTTTTCCTGTTTAGGTAATCGCGTGAATAAAATGGTTTTTTTTTTTTTTAATACTGCTGCAGTCTAATGGTCACTACGCACAACACCGAAAAACTGTTTTGTCTTCAGGTCAACAGCTTTAATAATTTATTTATACGTTATATTATTATGTAGGGTTTTGGAGTGTCTATGCCTTCTAAACCATACCAAACTACTATTGTTGACACGCGAGTTCAAATACCCATTTAGTTATTAAACTTTATCTGTGGTTTTCGTATATTTTTTATATTAATATAGGTTAGGTTAGCTGTGCGGTCGCGTGTGTAAATCATCACTATATCAAAATCATGTGTTGTATTTTTACTTTCTGAAAAGCACATTCTATATAATAACACTACACAGAGAATAAAGATAGGTATAATCTAAACATTCTAAACAATATGCGTGCACATAATATTAAATAAACTTTAATTTTATTGTTGTTTTTACGTTATACAACTATAAGTTAGGTTGAATTGTTGGATTGAAAAAAATAAACAAAATACTTAAAATCATTTAATAGAGATTAATAAAAATAATTTAGGAGTACCTATATTGTATTTTTATTGTCCAATTAAATAACTAAAACAGTATATTATATTCTATTATCATAAAATATTATAAATAAACGTTTTCTTAAGATTTTGAAATAAATCTTGTGAAAAAAAAAAACCATAAAAAATGTAAGCTCACAAAAAGTAATATCATTAAAATGTATATATATTTATATCGCGTTGAGATAAAATAAAATTCACGAATGAAATTAAATTAGAAAACATTTAAAAACTCAGAATATTGTTTAAAAAAATATGCTTATACATATAATGAGTAGAATAAAATATAAATTAAAATTTATAAGATCTATTTCATTTTAAATGTTTACAAAACTATAGCTTCATTTTATTTGCAATCCATTGTTATCACCATAGTCATTATATTATATTATTAATATTAATAGTGGCACGATCCCACAGGTACCTATTCTATAAAGGTGAAATTCATTTATGATAGAATAACTGTAATAACTTATATAATTATTATTTAATAATTTTAATCGTGTAAAATGGCGTTCTATATATATGTCTTCTTCAGCTACCCCAAGAGTATACGTAGTTGAGATTTCTGATTCATTCAAAACGCGCACGTGACGCACAGCGATCAGTAATCGAAATGCGGTACCACAGTAATAATATAATAATACGTTGCTGTTTCGGAAGTCGACGTCTTGTTATAGACGTATATAATAATATGACATATATAATATATATGTATAAATACAGTCGACGAGCACGATTGTAAAATTCAAAACGCATCGGATGGAGAACCCAATAATGTATAATGTCAGCGAATTGATTTATTTTTTTTGCGAAGCACGCACAATCGCATATAAAAACACGCGTATATACCTATATAGATTATAGAGTTACAATATGTATTCGACTCGCGGCGCTTTGGGGATCTCTTGACAAAAAAGTACACATAGACATTAAACTCGAGCAGGTTTAAACCGCGGTTGGAGGGGAGTTTTTTTTTTTTACTCCTTAGTAGTACTTTACGTTTACATGTTATAAATTGTAAAATACGCATACACGTGAACCGAAACAATTTGGTCCGTAAAGCCGAACTTCTGCGAGTTTAGTCGCTATTTGCCGTGGTTCGGTCGTTTATATTTTAACGAACAACGTGACACGAGTCCTGAATTAAAAGGCGTTTCTTAAGTTTAGGGTCACGAGTTTTGGAGTCTTTGAGACGGTCGCAACGGCGATGCAGCGGGGTCCCACAATATACGACGACGTCTGCAGTTAGGATCAAAAGTAAGACTTAATTACAAACCCGAGGACTCAAACGCACACACGTACTAACTCGCGCAACCGCATATATTATATATTAATACGATTCTCTTGCGTATGTGTGCGCATAAAATTAACGTTCTTTTATGTGTACTCGCACATGATAACAATTAATTAAGACCAAGTTTCCGCTTCTACTAGTACCTATAGGTATTCGTTTTATCGTAGATAAATTATTATGTATATAATATGTATGTGTCATGTATGTGTGTGTTTGTATCTACATGATGTATAATTTGAATTTTGTACGCAACTTGCAGACATGACTTTTGAGTTTTGTTCGAAAAAATAATACTTTATATATTAGGTCTATGACATAAGTAGTTCAAAAAATAATTATGTTGTAATAAAATACTGTACTTTCTACTAATCGAAAATAATATTATGTTACACCTAGGTCTGATAAAATTAAACCAATTTACAAAACGAATTATTCACTATATATTGTATTCTGTGATTCGTCAAGCAACTACGTCATCATTATTACCATACAATTACATAATACATCAAATGACAAAACTAATATCAACTGTTATGTTAATCAAACCTTTATTATAATAGATTTGTATTAATATGTTTGCATTTGTTATCAATTATTAATTAATATCTGATACCATACCTTTTAATATCTTTTTATTATTCTTTTCAAATCTCTGCACGAAGAGTAATCGCGTTAGACATATTTTTCCTATTAGCGCTACATACCTGAAATTGTATGAGTTTTAATTTATACCATCTAGTTTAATTGTACTTTAAATTTTATATTAATTTTGTAGAAAGTCTAGCATTAATGAGACCGCGTATGTCATGTACCTACTGATAAAAAATCAACCTTTTTACATTCAAATTTCTATATACCTATATCGTTTTAAAAACAATATATTTTAAATTTTAATTTATTTCATCAAAAATATATGTATAATTTGTGTAAGTTATAAAAAAACGTCTTTTTTATATTACTGTTTGATATTATAAGATATTTAGTCAAACATAAAATATACACATTCATTCACTAGCTATAATATTATAAATTATATAAATTGCCTATTCCTATGTAACTAATACGAATTTTTTGCGGCGTGTCTGAGACGTGGCCAAAAAATACAAAACAAAAAAATGGTAAACATAATATCATATATTTATATTATTACATGATCGGACTTTCGAGGGGGTCCGAAAATAACGTTCGTCAATTTCAACGAAGTATACGCATATAATACACATGAAATAAACACGCTTCGCCACTAAACTTGTACAGTTGTACGAAGCCGACGACAGAAAAGGTGTATCAACTAACAGCTGATTTATTTTAACGTTCCCTTTGGTAAACGCATCGTACCTATATACTATAAAACAAAGTGTGCTGTCACTGTAGGTTACTACAATATATTATTATAACGACATGTACCTGTCGACATAGTTTTAATTACGGACGACACTATATTAAATTATAAAATTATATATAAATCCCAATTGACTACAGTTGCCAAGGGATACTATTTAAATAATAATAACAGTAAAAACAATTTTGGACTAAAAGAAACATTAAAAATATTTAATAATAATGGCTTTTTATAAGACATGCATTTTATTTTTCATGTCTTCATAGTTTTGGATGTAATAACATTTATGTTTGGCAACATTCTTAGAAAAGTATTATGATTCATATTATGAATTTAAAAAATATAGATTGTTTAAAATGATAGTAGCTTAATTGGCATTACACAATTGTGTACTCACGCAAATTTTAAATTTCTCAAAACGTAACACTTTAATGTAAATACATACTTTTTGAAATAACGGTTGTTTTTTTGTTAGAATAATCACCCCATCATTATACTCCAATAATACACTCAATGCTTAAAATGGATTACGATATTAAAAATTTAAAAAAAGTTTTGTTAAACGAAAATAAATGGCAGCTTGTGGAATAAGAGAAATTATATTGTTATACATTATGACTCACGTGTAGTTTTAACTCGAGTAAAAATACGATATTGTATTATTATTTGATAATATACTATAGGTAAATTATACGTAAAATCAAATTCGTTGTTGATGAAACATAATAATACTCGTATTATACAAAGATAATAATTTATAGGAAAATGTTTAGTTTTTCGGAAATTCTACGATGATTTTGTTAGTTTGATATTTAACGTGAAGCCCTAACGTGATAAATACGTATATAATATCATGTGTTATACCTACCTAATCGATTCGTCTTGGAACAATGTCGTCTCTTAATCTGTAACCACTGAACGTACATAATATGTTATTGTATAATAGTCTACGCGCTCATATACGACAAACATCGCGAATATTATTATATAGCTGCATGATATAAATTGAATATGTATAAGAAATAATCGTGTCGTTGACACGACCTATATTATAATATTATGTACCGTAGACTGGCGGACAACGGGACGATTCTTATACAATTGTGAACATTCATTATTCCACAAAGTAAATGTACTTAAACTTATAACCTGATACATAATATACATACAGTTCTAAAATGTTTTACAGGCCTTATTTTTCTACTTTTTATTTTTTGGAATCTAACCAACTACGTCGACAAAAGTAATAAGTCGAATAGATATTGAATGTTGAGTAAATACATTTTTTACAGTTTGAATATCACAAGTGAAGTTATCAGAAGTATTTATAATAAAGTGTAAACATAGTAAATACGAGTTATATGACAAGTATCCCACACTCAGTCTGTTTTTGTTAGATTTTCCTGAAAGAAATTTTCTAAACAGGTAAAAAAAAAAATGATTGTACAAATGTTAGGATAACCTCGAAATGTGAGTAAAACTTCAAACAACAATATAAATTGGTCTTGATGTGTTTTTGAACAATTATGAACTGTTTATTTGTAAAAACTAATTTGTATAAGTTCAGCGTATATTATTGCGTTACCCTGCAACAGATAATACTTGTAAGCTGATTGGAAGTCCCCCAAAAGTTTTGTTTTTTGTTACTCTTATTATTGCAACTATTATTGAATATTTTTTTTTTTTTCATAATTAGATTTTTATTAATAATAGCTTAAATTGTATTGTATTTTAGCCATAACTAATATATATACATTATATAACTTAAATTAGTAATTTAATAAGTAAAAAAATTTAAATTTATGGTTACGCCGTTACGGATTGTACTAAGATTATTAAACATTGCAATGACCTTTTCCGTATGATGCGACTGTTAACCTAACTCGAGTATCATCAAATTATTACGCGAACCCTACTCGAGATTTCCCAAAAGTTCGTTGACATTAAGACGATCACCCTATACATAAATAATATAATACACTGTAATAAAAAAAAGTGTTTATTTATACACAATATTGTGATAGCTGCTGCAACGAAGACTTTATTTTTATTTATATATTTCGCACCCACCCGGACACGTCACGCCCCCGCCGTGTCCTGTGCCCTCGGACACGACGACGTTTCGATATTATTCAGCTCGTGTTTACCGCGAACGTGTGCGCGTGCGCGAGTGTGTTTGTGTGAGTTTATGTGTGTGGAAAACAAAAAAAATCGAAACTAACGTGTCATCGTTTTCTGCGCTTATATATATATATATATATATGAACCTATGTATAAAACTATAAAGCACATATATAATCATTTTTATATTTTTTTTTTTTAGAAGAGGAGCGCCCGAACAATAGACGACGGCCGTGGCGGCGGCGTGTGCGTTTTTTAATGACTGTTGTGATGTCACGGCTTTCGGACGTCTCAATCGCCTTCTCGTCTTCTCGTCTCCTTCGCTCATACACGCACAAGTACCTACACACATAATATAATATAAAATATATATATGTGTGTGTGTATGTGTTTAGCCGGTCAAATTTATATTATGCTAAAACGGCCTGCCGAGTTGACTAGTACTTTCACGCACACGCATCACGTACATTCGTGCTCGACCGGCTCGTGCAAAAATTTCGACCGCCAACGGACCGACGATAGATATTATAATAATATAATATATATCTGTATATTGTATATTTATATAAAAATATTATTATTATTCCTTATAAATATCATAATGTGCAATCCCTCTAAAGTCTCTCTCTTTATTCGTTTCTGCAGACTCTGTATCTGTCTGTCTCTCTTTCAATTCATCCGCGTCCGTTCATTTCGAGATGAGTGTTCACGGCGCACGCACTATAAGTGACTATCGGGCACTATACAGCTCGACGTCAAGTGATTTTTGAATGCGTACGTCTAGCGACAAAACATAATAATTACGACTTGAAGTTAAATATAGTAACAGTCAGATTATTCGTGTTTAAAGAGAAAGACGAAATGAAAGAGGCATAAGTATATTTTATCACATCTGGAGGTAATGCAAAATAAAGAATGATAGAATATCCGATATTTCATCACTACTGTTATTTATTTATTTACTTTTGATGTAGAGGTTTTTTTCTTTACATCGTATATTTAACTTATAAAATACGATTTTAAATCGATAGAATACGACTAACTTGTGTATTTTGTATTTTTGTACGTATTTATATTTACATTCGTACAGTTACTTTTTTTTTTATATAGAATATACATATCATATTTTTGTATCGTTTTTTTTATTAAAGATTACTTTTGTACACAACAGAATAAAGTATTTTAAAATAATTTAGAAAAGTAAACACGTGGTTAAAACTTACAATGATAAAATGTATAATAAATCACTTCAATTTTATCATGACTAATTTTAATTGTGTTATACGAAAATGATATTTTAATATCGTAAGTACGCGTAGAATCATAGAAGTAAAAAATGAACAAATATAAATTGGTATTTTTTGAACCTCTCTCTTAGACTCCGGCAACTCTCTTAGTACATCGATGGACTTTTGTAAAAAGATTTTCGGTATGATTATTAAAAAAATAATGTGCCGGCGATAATATAATATTTAGATTTTATAGTCACTTTCTAGAGCACACATAATATGTTTAGTATCTACGATTATACGATATACACGTTAGAATAAAGTATGTGAAACCGACTTCGATGCTCGACCCGCGGTTATAGGTAAATTTACATAGATACATTATTTATTTATATAAAAAACTTGTGCAAGTGGACCCGTTCTCACGGTGAATTAATATCCATCACAATATTATATGACATTAATTACACGCAATACACGTATATCAGAAATAGAAAATCCACAGCACGCGAAAAATATTTATTATATTGTAATTCATTTTTAATAATAAATATAATAAGACCACGATGTAAGTACGCTTTTATTCCTCTTTTTGAGACAGATATGGATTTTTAAAAGGTTGTTTCTACATCAGTATAACTGACAAAGAATCAGGATTCGTATATTTATTATAAAATAATTGGTTTCAAGTATGCGAAAAAAAATTATCACTTCAACCAAGTTCATAATAAATTCAAATAATGCCATTTTTTATTACAATTTCTTTATTTATTAAATAAATACAATAAATACATTTTTTTTCATTTAATACGAATAATATTTATCATAATTTAATGACGTGCATGAAAAAAATTAAATAATTTTTGGCAAGTAATGTCAGAAAAATGTATCACCCCTAATCTATACGTGGGTACATATTTTTAGCGATTACTACTATTTGTGGCAATTTAATTAAAAAATATTATTTTGGTTACTATCGTCGTTGGTAATTATTCCAATTCAAAGCACGCGACGTCATAATTTGAACGACCGCAGTTCTGAATGCGTTTTCTATTATACGACAGCAGCACTGCACCTACTGCAGTCCCGGAGCGTTATTGTCGCACAGAAATTTTTCAACGTAATTAGTAATTACGTACATGCGAACACAACGAACTGTATACGAATGATAATAACGATATTCTTCTCGAAAAAAACTTTGCATCGTGTGCCATGTATAACTGCGATCATACTAAGTATACAACATGTAGTATGTATACGTGTGCACGACCATTTTTTCCACGTGAATTAATTATTATATTAGAACTTTTAGGAATTTCCATCTAAAACGAATATTCGTAATCGCTATTTTCCGTGTACCTACAGTTTGAGTTGAGTGGCCACTAGTTGCATCCCGTGGTAAAAATATCTGACTTACTGTAACCACCCCAGATTGTTTGAGGTATACAATCATTTTCCAAGTTTTTTACAAATTGAGATTTGCGGCATAAGTATGGTGCTAATTAAAAGTATAAAATATAAAACTGTATATTATTATATAATAATATATTTACTTTATTTATTATCTCACTCTATACTTAATTTTTATTTGTTTTTTTCTATAGTAGGTAGATTAAAAATGTAGATATTTTCTCGAGCTTTGAGTCATGACCAGCGAAATTTTTGCATATAGCTGGTCGGAAAATTCATCTTACGAAAAACGGTTGCCTGTCACTTCAAAGCATCTGCTCTGCACACTATAATAATGACAATAATGATATTATGTGGAAAATAAGTCGATTTCGAAATTTCTCGCCGAGTTCATTGTATTGAACGAAAACCTATAATTGCACGCACGTTCCGTTATTAAAATATCTTTATTATTTTGATCGTAAATATATCATTATTATTGTTGTTCACTGGGAAACGGCGGTTACACTCATGAGCACAATAATTAATATCGCACGTAAAAATTGGCACGAGTCGCTTGAGTACATACAGATATTATATTCGATGTTCCGAGAACCGTGTTCCGTCATTTTTGCTCATCTGATTTTCCACATACACCGCAGCGTCACGTCATTTGACGTGCCCGTATGTATACATACCGAATATTAAACATATATTCTCATAAGACATATGTATATGAGACGAAGTACGAGTTTAAAATATTAAACACTCGGTGATATCGTTCGATTATGATTGTAATGATATTAGTGTGTGCACAGTCTGCAGCAGCCTGGAATATTATACTTATTATCTGTTAAAAATAAATTTACAAAATATTTTAAGTCCATATAGGAATTTAAATATACACTTGAATAAGAAAATCTTTTTTTAAGTGAGTGGCAAACATAAAAAAAAAAAAAATATTTTTAAATATTCTTTTTTAAACTCTGTAGGTATATATTATACTAATTACCATTTTTTTTTTTTTTTTTGTCCATATTATAGCTCTTCGGGACCAGAATAGACTATAATATATAACTATTTAAGACTACATAAACAATTTAATTTGAGTATTATGATTTTCCAACATTGTTTATATATTTTATATGTTTTAAGTGAGTCAGATTTTTTTAAAATCTTAGAAAATATAAATACTGAATATTATAATTTAAAAATATTATTATATTTAAATAAAATAAAATTAATGAATATTTATTTATTCGACAAAAAACAAAAAATATAAATGTTTGTATTAATCTATAAATTATTTGTATTATACACTTATTTAGATTTAAATTAGATTAGATATTTAAATTGTATTTATTTAATTAAAGTTGGATCTATATTTAACCTATTCAAACTAATGCGCAATATGAGAATCAAAAATTTCCGATTCTCTCAATAAAATATAAATTTTTCAATGACGTTCAGGATATTTCAAATCACGGAGCTCTTCTTCAATTCGGTCATAGTAACTTGAGTACCTAAAGATTCAATATAAGCGCACAAGATCTGGATATTATATAAATAATGTAAATATTCTCTTAGGCATAAAAACGTCACATATGTGCAGTATATATTTCTATAATATCGATGATGTGCCTACTGAAATTATAATGTATATAATTCAATTTCAAAATATTAAATACAAAGGAATTGACTCAGAAACTGTTATTTTTATTATAACCAAAGTAACATTTTGAGTATTGATATTACTCGATCAGTAAACGGAAAAGCTTTTCCGGTTTATGTTTTTTAGATTTTACACACACCGTCACGCCGACCACCACCGACGCGTCAACATATGTGTATGATTGCTAGTAGAAACGTTAACTCTCCGGGTGGTCATTGCGCACGGGAAAACGCGCACGATAGCGTGACGAATGTATAATTTTCCGGACAATTGAACTCCGCCCAATAACGGACCGGCATCGCCAGCTCTGAGATGACACGTGCTCGTCATCATCGTCGGTGTCACGATCATAATGCGCGCTACCAGCATTTTGGTTTAAGTCCAGGGTAGTACGTGAACAGTCATATCGAACGTCAACACAACGCATTGGACTTAACAAAACGATAAATAAACTGAGGCATGTATTACAAAATATTCCAAAATTCACTGCTAAACAAAATACAATGAAACTGTGTAAAAATATTTTTGGAAAAAAAAATCAAAAGGATAAATATCGGAAAAATGAAATTAAAGTTATAACAGTTTTACCAGAATATGGTAAAATATAGCACCAGAAAAATTACTAACCTGATAAACTGCAGTCGAGTTTCGAAAACTAGACTTCCAATAACTCGAAAACTTATATATATATATCGATTTTTTTCAAGTCCTGTAAAAAATTCTCTTATTCTCTCAATACTCTATGACTCAAGCTATGTATATACTGGTAATTCGATACATACATAAGTAAAATAAACTTTCATTCCCCTTGAAAATTAAGTTATTAAGATTCGACTGTACTTATTTGCCTTTAGCTATCTAAGTTTTAATAAAACGTCAACCATTATATTATGTACCAATAACAATTCACATAATGTATATAAATATATGCATATATGCTTAATCTAATAAAACCCATAGCAAATATAATATGTGTTATATTATAAATTGTTAAGTATTATTTTTTTTTTTTGCCGGTCATAAATAAATCTATCAAAATCGGCATGCCCCGAGTCTCTCCAACGAATTGAACCTGTAGTCACTATATGTTATCTATACAAGTCAATACACATGTGCAGTAAGCATTAAACTTTATTGTACGTGTCGTGTTCTATTGCCACAGAACTCTAGCTCTTTTCTATAGCAGCTGGTCTCATCTAGATCAACTATAATATACACGACTGTTATATATTGTAGTGTTTTGACATCCGGACCACAAAATATGCTAATTCTGATGGACGAATGAGTGCATACAAAATGATTATTTTAACAGGAGATGCTTATCAAAATTTCCAAAAATATAAATATTTTTCATTATTTCCCTATTGTAGTTCTATAACGTTTTGCATCGCTCTTTTTATTTACTCAGTATTTAATGAAATATACGCTAATACCACGAGACTTGCCGAAAACGCTCCAGATAAAATCGTAATTTATTAAAATATAATTGAATGCTATGATATTATTTAATAAGAAAATAAATAGGAATTCGATCGTCTGATTCAAAACGAAAAAATAAATATCAATACATAGAAAGCTACTTGATTTATAATTCATTCCACTTGAAACATATATTATATTGATGGATGAAATAATAATAATAATAAATGGTTCATAGTGAATTTTAAAATATATCAATGCTCGATGCAAAAAAGTCATATTATATCATATTGTACGTTCTCTATTTGTACATCTTATACGTCATAGCCAATAGGTGCTTATATATTTCTATAATGTAAATAATAAATATATATATATATATATATTACTTGAAATGTGACTATTATTGTAATATTATGATGAATTTAATAGTAATAATAAAAATATATATTGTTTACGATTCTGAGATTTGATGCAAATTTCTGCAATAAGTTTTTTTTTTTCACAAAAATAAATAACAACAAGAGTAATAAAAATAATTCTTGATAAGAAGAATATGTATATAATTCTTGCAAACCATCGGTGCCGTACGACAAGATGGATAATATTATGCAATATACGCTATGTAAAACATATTATTTTGTAATATAATATTGTATATAAAAAATGTATATGTATATACACAGTACAAATGGCGTATTCGAGTCGACGATTTGTTTTCTTTAGTGTTATTCATGTTTGATTTCAATGACATCTGCACCGCAGGTACCGCGGTCATACTCTTTGATTCAGACCACAAGAATAAAATCTTAAATATACATATCGCGTGTACATCATACCTATAATACTCGAGCTCAGAGTTCAGATACCGTTGTGGTTATGCGGTTATTAAATTCTAAGCCTACGAGAAAAGAAAAACCTCGTTTTCCTCACAAGTATAATAAAATAACTGACGTAGTATTATGAGCGTATACCTTTATAATATTATATTGAAATTGTCAACAAATTTATTATATTATTATTATTATTATTAATTGCGTATGCGACCAGTAACTTTCAATAACAGTAAAATATTACAATGTGATTTATGAACGATATTACTTAATATTTTTGTAGTATAATGTTTGTAGTATTATATACGTATAAGAAATAAATATAATAACCAATTATGGATACGAAGTTGGCGGGGGTCACAGAAAGCACTTGCTCTTTGATGCAAACGGTTCATTGGCTTTTACTTAATTTTCTATTACTTTGTAATATATTTACATTTGTTAATAAATTAGTAAATTTATATATTATAATTTATAACTGTAGTATACCCTTCAGTAAATATAAATTAATGTAAGAAAATTTTTGAAAAACTATAAAAATGTAATACTGTTACACACATTTTTCACACTTATTAGTGATTAATATTTTATTGAATAAGAACATCTGTAATAAATTTTTGTGCTGACCTGTGTTCCCAAACTCCTCTACCCAAGTAATTATTTTCATGAAAATCATTATTTGGATCCATCACTGAATATTCGTATCAATTAAGCCTAATAAAAATATATTATATAGTAGGCTCTACATGGTTGGTAGTACATAATGTAATACAACGGTTTTAGTACCCGTGAGTAGACGTGTTAAACTATTATTGTGTATAATAAATACATATATTTAGGTATTTACTACATTATGTTCTATTGTTTTAAAAAGACTTCTATAGTAATTAATTGAACGTGTTTTACAATATGAAATTAAATTGCTCAATTTATATTTAATTTATATTGTTACTAATATTTAGAATAGAAACATAGAGTCATGAAAAAAATTGTAAATAAAAGTTTAAAACATGATATAATATTATGTTTTTAGTAAACTGATTTAAGAGTTCAATGATAAATACTGCAGATGCACAATAGTTCAAATGATCAGTTACATTTTATTCAGCATTGATTCTTCTGTGGGAAAAACTGAAACGAAACAAAGATTTTAAAACGTAATTTTCATTTCTCTACACTTTATTACACTCACAGAGAACCCGTAATTCTTCCTGCCAGTCTCTCGAGAGTTCTTTAAAAACGAATTTTCTTTGATTTATTACACTCCTCACAGGATTCTGTTAAATATATATAACTGAATATGTAGGTAGTATAACTGAAATAAAAGTATTTTTGGTTATTACTTAATGGTTTTGTGAAATCTCACTGCTGTGCACCCTGAGAGGAAAAAAATCGGTCAACAAATACATTTTATACATTATTGTAAGTTATAAAATAAATTATGAATTAAACAACGAACATAAAATATTAATATACTATAAACAGACGTTTATCGGCGCATTGGAAGTGAAAAAAAAATGTTCACCATGTATTTAAGAAAAAAAAAAGTCATGCCGTATCGTAATCGAAATAAGAAATCGTCCGGTTTCCGTACGATTTACGGTTATCGATCGACAACCGTTTGTTTGTAATTCGTTTTTTTTTTTTTTTTGTCCATATAATAATATTATTACGCAGTGTTCCGATGTATCCGCGATAACGTCCGCGATGACTGTGTAAGAATCTTAAAGACAGACAATTGGTTTCTGTGCACCTAAACGTATAATAACAATAATAGTATATTACTATTGCATATTATATATTATATTACACGGTTTTAATAAGTATCCGAAGTTATCCATGACGGCGACATAGAAGAGAGTTAGTTTTTGCTCGCCCTTACCGAATCTCGACGGAATCCGTCTATAATGACCCTTACCGAAAGACAATGAATATTTTCAAGGAACAAAAAAATAAAAAAAATGATAATAATAAAAATAAAATAATATAAGGACCACACCGGTCCTTTTGACTGCTATAATAGTGGCGACAGATCCCATGACATGCGGGTGGATGTGGGCGTTGTACCCAGCAGCAACAGCAGGTGTGTTCACATCGTATAATACTATAATATAATATTATATATAATAACAATAAATATATATATATATTATACGAGTGTAGAAAAACAGTTTCGATTACATGGTCATTTCGTGTCTGGTAGTACTACGACACGGCTAGTGCTTTTTTCTCAGTGCCACCGAAGCCGTTGACGCCACATACGTCGTCTATGATGTGATTTCGTCAAAATCATGGCACCACCGGGCGGAAGTTCTCGCGTACATCGTTGTTGTCGTAGTAGTTATTATTTGAAATATGTATATGACGTACGGTAAATATTTTAACATTATCGTCACATAAAATCTGTGCAGTGAAATTTTATCTGTGAGTTGTATTATGGCGACTATAATGATTTTGTGTGTCTGCAAATGGATTGACGAGTATAGTATAATTTATTATTATTTTTCTATGCAATAGATCACAAGATATTTTCTGCAGTCACGAGTCATGCAACGCGGGGAAGAGGAAAAAGTTTAAGTTTTCGACATGTTTACTGTGGGTAATGTATTTAGCAGTTTTTCATTTATTACATAAAATTTACAAAGATTAAAAAAAAATAAATAGATTATAGTGATAAATGTTTTCAACTACTACAACGGATATTTATAATTTAATTAATTTTTAACTCCATGTGATTAATGTACTGATAAAGTTTCAATTATTCATTATCGATATGAGAATAATAAATGGCGCCAATGTAAAATTTACCCTCGTGCAGTCCATTTAAACACGAAAGACGTTATTTTGAAAATAAATAGTACTTTATACTTAAACAAAATAATTAAAGTGAAACTATTTTTTTTCAAATAAAATTTATTATGTCCAACTTGTTAATGCACGTTATTTAATTTCTGATGTTTATCATGTTAAATGGAAAAACGCTCATAACATTATTATTAAGAAATTTTATACTGTATTTGTTATTTTATTTTACTATTTGAAACTTATCACAATAATATTGTATATTTTCTCATGGATACGTGTGTAATGTGTATAGTATTTCACTATAATTATATATATACTAAAAATCCTTAGATTTACGAACTTCTATGATGAGGCTAAATAATATTCTGAGTAGCTAAGTATTCAGTAGTTACAGATAAAATTATTTTGGATTCGTCGTTTTGCGGAATAGAGAAGTAAAAAATGGCCAAGTATGGCTTTAGAGAATATTGTGCTAACTTTAATAAATACGCCATTTTACATAGTAAAACTTTACTATACGCGTAGTATTGTTATTATATCATTAGGATTATCAGACGTATTTATTTTACATTCCAATCAATATTTGAAACTATTTTTTAATATAAATTTTCAGTGTTGATTCGTTAAAAAAACAATTACTGATGCCTATATTGCGTTTTAATATCAGAACAGATAATCTCAAGTAACACATAGTGCCTATATTAAATTAGTATATCGTTACAAATTATAGTTTTAAATAGATATATTTATATTTTGTTGTTTTTTAACGGAAACTTTTTTTACTATAATCAAGCAAATTTGATTAATATTAAATATTCGTAACAGTGTGATATATCTCTGTATAGTTTACCCTTATATGTCTATTGTATATAATTTATAAATACCTATACACAGGTAATATTTTTATAGTAATAATAATAATAATAATAAAAGTACACATAAACGACCGGTGTCGCGGGTTCCGGTTGATTTGACCTATAGTAAATATATGTGTATACTTTATGTATTGTAATATATATAGGTTGCTATCCACGACGACGTCTGACCGAGTTGACGAAGTGGCGGCCACGACAACGCGGCGGCAGTGTGCCCCCGACCACCGGAAGTCGATAACGAGGACTTTCACGGATCGTTGGGTCCCTTGGAAACAGGAAACTAACAGTTTCTCTTTGACGGTAATTAGTCGAGCCCCCCGATTATCTCGTGCGCGTATTGACAGCAATATATGTATATAATATATATATATATATATATATATATATATATATACGATTTAACAGCATATATCGAACGGACTGTAGTGCCTATGTATAAAATTATAGCCGATACGTTTGGTGTGTATTTTTTCTTTTCGTCTTTTAAGCCCTCAACGCGGCGTCGGAAATCGTAAAAACAGGAAACGGGTGGTCAACCCGTATGTATATTGTATATATTGTATTATGCGCCGGTACAGTGCGCGACCCGCGTCTTCTGTTTTACGCCCGCCACACCTTACCCTCACGCACCCCGTAAAAAAAAACTAAATAAAATAAAAAAATAAAAAAGGTTAATTGGCCTCGTACGTCGAGCGGAAACAATGATGATCGTCTTGGTGCGTATATGCGTATATAGATATGTATAGATACTTGTATTCGGCGCGACATGGTCATTCCCGATGATTGTTATTTTTGACTTCTAAATCCTATAAAATGTTTATGATATATACATATTATGGCTGTGAGTACGAACCAATAGTGTTTTTTCGTTTTTCCCGACGAGAACGTTACCGCCGTGTGACGGATACGAAAAAAAAAATTAAAAAAAAAAAGGAACGAAAAGAATGACAGGATATTGTACGATTTTAACGAGTGTTTTGATTTCGTTATAATTTACCGATTTGACCGTATTTTCCAATCATAATATATTATAAAATATTATCGCTTCGTCGTCACCTACAGTAGCTCGATATTGTTTAGCCACATGGCATAACACACTCAATGAAAGCGTTATGAAGAGTGTTACCGCTTCATAGTAAAATAAAGCGTATATAATATTATATTATATTTTTCTCTTGTTCTAAGTGATCACGCGCAATAATGTACACAACATGTATTAAGGATTTGAATAAAACATAAATAAATCAATCACATAGTAATTAATTCACGTACTCTGTACAATAATTAAAACTAAATGGAATGGGTAAACATTTTAGTTATAACACTGAAATAAATTTAAGACTTTACTCGGTATTTTATTGTCTTGTTGTATACATTGTATATTATAAATAAAACACCAAATGTAGAATTCAACATATTTTGTTGTTTTTATGGATTCTCGGTAAGCACAGTTTTTATAGTCATCGTGCATATCGTAATAACATTGTTTTACTATAAAATTTTATTAATTATACGAACGCGAACCATCGCTTTTTGATACATTTGTAACCATCAACTTGTATACAGCCTTTACTTTTATGTATAAAATAATATGTATACTCAATGACGTAATTAAGATAATAAATAATTTTGCTATTTAAAATTATACGATAGGTAAGTATAAAATCTATATGGCATAGTGGTATACGTATACTTTCAGCGATTTCACTAATTTATTTTAACAATAATATCACTTAGTGCAGTCTAGTCGTTTTAGTAACACAATGCGATTAACATAAGTTGTCTTATTTATAATAATTATCTTAACTCAAATTGATGAAACAAGTGTGTTCAATTTAATAAAGTCAGAATTTTCATAACTATAAATTATAAAATTGTATTTATTACATTTCTCTTCCTTTATCAAAACACAGTGTCGGCCATGAGCATAGTTTAAGGACTACTTAGTACTTACTATACGATTTGGGAAATACATTGCACAGTTCAGGTAATGTATACTCGTATTTATTTAATAAAATAAATTTATAACATATACAAATGTTTGTACTAGAAAATTATTTAAGATAGTGTGTAATATGTCTTCATACAATTATTTTTTATATTTTTTTTATAATTTTGTCAACTTTATAGATAAAGTATAAATACCTGTAAATATTTTTTACAGCTTACCATAAATGTATGAAACACGATAAATTTGAATAATGTAAAAATATTATACACTATTAAGTATTTGTTATTATTATACTTAATTTTTAAGATATGTTAACAATAATTGTACATTTAATATTGAATACAGACGAATGATAACAAGAAAATAGGATTTGATTTATCTTTTATTCCGGCTACTTTCTGTGATGCTAATACACATACAGTCGTCGTACAATTAAATGAATAGGTGCGTGTAATGTAAAACAATTATATTCTTATGAGATAAATACTTAATAGTTACACCATAAATTGAATAATATATTATTATAGTTAATCTTGAAATTAATGTTATACTTATCGTTTGGTTTTTAAGGCTTTTATGATTGAAAATAAGTCTATTGCTTAAATCAAATGAGGTTTTGTTAAAAACCAATGTTTGTTCTAAATAAGACACATTATAGTGCATCAGAAGACCTCGTTACTTATTTTGTTTTTCATATAGTCAAAATACTAAAAAAACATGTTTTTTATGTTATTACAGTATACATTGTATTCACTTTAATAGTTTGAAATCCATGTCCGCTATGTTACACAGTTATATGATACGATACGTCCGTCTGTTCAGCGCCCTGTACATTACCCGTTAACCCAGTTATGATATTATTATTATTATTATTATTATGAAGGTTTATAAGGAGGCGGACGGAAGCCGCCAGTGTGAACGAGGATATTATCGTTTGATGGTCGCCACTGTTTGTTTGTTTTTAATGACCGGAACCAGAAAAAAAAAGGGTCCCCACTGACCATTTTCGCTACGTGTGCGTGTATATATATATTGTATAATATACAGACGACAAGGGGTCAATTTGTTATTGAATGAGAACATCCGAACTCCCACATACGCGCAGGGACCGAACCTCCGTCGCCACCGGTCGTCCGAATGACGAGTTTTGGGTTTCATACGCGTTGGAAAATTATTATTTCATGTGCAGTACATATTACTAAAACATGCTGCTGTTACGATATGATAATAATTTAATATTTTTCACGGGTATATAATATAATAATAATCGTAATATCGTATATTATATTATTTATATTATTTTTTATTGGATTGTCGATAAACCAGTTTTACGATATTACCAGGACCACGTGCGATACGATGATATTGTTACACCGTGCGTAAGCGCGTGCGATACGCCTTGTAATTTCATTAAAGCGCCCATTACAGATATTAATCGGGCGGCCGTTATACACGGTATTAGTATACACACATACATATTATATTATATATATATAGGTACCTACTTAATATGTCATATTATTATATTGTACAGGTGGCGTGTTTTATAATATTTTAATGGTGTTATACGCGTGCAACGTGATATGCGAGTGAACATGATTTTTTTTTTTTTTTTGATTGGTATATTATCACACAGAATTAATAATCGTATAGGTTCACAGAATTTAATTAATGTCGACTATGAAAACAGATATATTTACCACAACACCGATGCTGTTCTGCTATATGCGGCGATGAATCTTTATTTCGATTATTTGTAAGCGGTTTTTATCTGTTTAATATCTTCGACGACAGTATACAAAAAGTAATTCGTCGTTGGTAAGTTATTTTATTGTTGTAGGACTTAATTGCCGACCGTTAAAGTTGGAAAACCGATCTTTTATTCTTTCATACGTGGTACTAAAAAATGTTTAAAAATTGAAAAAACAAAAAACTGAAAAATACCACTCGAGTTAAAATACTATTGGTGAAAAGGCTGTTATAATAGGTACAGGCCGATACTTATCAAAATGTTATTTTTACAGCCTCTTCACTGATTTTGGTTGGTACGTATTTCTTTTAAATATATTAAATATATATTGAAAAAAAGTTTGGGCTATATGATCATACATGATAAAGCTTTATGGTCTATTTATATGGGGACAAAATAAATATTTTAGATAGCGTACGGATTAAGCTTTATATTCACTGATTGTAAACTATATGATGTCATGTCTACATATTTTATATGGAGGCAAACATTTTTTATAGACACACATACATCAAATCAAATGGATTTTTAAAGAAAATTCGATAAACATATTAAGATAAACGTGTTATATTAAATATTATTGGAAATAATATATTGTATATTATAGATACGTCATCCAGTAGCGGACAACTACGAACAATTTTTAATTTTTTCAGGGTATATACAAATTTTTTTGTTGAAGTTCGATAGAATATTATGTTCCTCTCAAATTAGTTATATTACTAAACAAGATAACTCATATTTTGTACTTAACAAAACCAGATATTATTTTAAATTAAAAAAAAAATGTACTTAGTTTTTTACAGTTTTTATCAAATAAATCTATTATATTTTTAAAAGTATTTATAATGTCTTCAATATCAATATTATTCAATACATTTTTATTTTCTATTGAATATATTTACCTACATTGTATATATTATATTTATATATTGGTCTGTAACGAGCTTATAATAAACCGCAGACGTTGACAATTTTATTGTAACAATAGCTATTGTTCAATATTGTATAATAATTAATATTTTTATCAATAATTCCTCTGTTAAACTTATACTGTAAACAATATATATATATTATGTATAATAAAAAGTAAAATGTAGAAATGTAGTAATAACGTTTAAAAGCGGCCGTCGATCTCGCTGAATTAATAGCATGTCGAGAAAACGTGTATTGGACCGAAAACGTTTTCTGTATAAGTATTCGAAGGATAGCGGATGTCTGTTTGTCGCCGGCGAATTGCACAAACGTAAAAAATAACTAGAAAGTAAATAACATTCGATTTAGACACAAAATTAAAACTGCTATACGTGATTGCGTGCGTATGAGGGTCAAAAGCGGAAAAATCTCCATCCGCGTCGGCGTGACTGAACCTTTGCACTGAATCCGCGATAGTTTCCGCCTAGAAGCTCGGCCTGATTTGTACGATCCGACTTCTCATAAGGACACCATCACGATCGCTCGTATAGAAATGAAAAGAAAAATGATGAGAACGTGGCTTGGAATTTATATTGCATAAGGTTATATAAGTTTTTCGAGAGATCGTACTACGGAACCGCGTATTTTTGGATTGAAAGACTAAATAGTCAGTAAGTATTTTCTCACAACTACGTTTACCTATCTAATTATTATTTGCATTTTAGTCGGGTATTTTAATGACTTTTGACAGTTACGTTGATGTTTTCCGTGCGTACACCATGGTTGACAAAAGCGCGTGATGTCAACCGTAAAAACATTCTACGTTTGAACCTTTGAACGTCATGTGATATTATTTTGTAGTGAGTGTAATAATATAGTTTTGGAGTACGAGTACCTAACCTATATATATCGTACAAGTGTTTCCTAGTGGTGATAAAAATTTATTAAAAAAAAAAAAAAAATTATGAAATCGCTTTGTTATAGGTGCGTTATTATATTATAATATTATACAATATAATATATTACTATTACCAAAAATCGACATCGCGTATTACATTATAAATTGCGGCGAAGAAAGGTAATACGACGTTAATGAGATTGAGGTAGGGTTAGGTTATAGGTTAGGACTATTAGTTTAGACCGAGGCTCTCGGCACTCGCGGACGATTGGATTGACAGTATTTACAATAATATTTCATCGAAGGTAAATGGATCGCACACACACACAGCAGCTGACACTACTATCGTCCGCGGAACCGTACTTTTTGGAGGGCCATAGGTAAAATGTATATACAATCGAGACCACAGCGGTGGCGGCGGCGATGTCAACGGCCCCAAAACACACATACACACAACACGCGCGAGCGCGTACACCAATAACTGACACAGTTTGTACAAATGACACATTAGTCGTGTTCGTGTGTGGGAGGAAGCCGGCGCGAACAATACCGTCGTTGACCGATCACCTGTGCGACTCACTGATCGCATTATACATTGCAATCGAACGGATGACGACATTGAAAATTCAATATTATACACAATTATCGTCTCGTACGCCGCCGCCGCCCCGATTTTGTAGTCATAGTCGCGGTGTGAGGACATGGGAGCTCTGCTGTAACAAAACGTCGGACTTGATGATTGTGTCAAGAGTGACCGATATTTTGAATTCAATTTTGGCCCAAAAAAAAATGGTTTTTGCCACGCACTATAATAAACCGAAAGGTCTTCTGAGCGGCGATCGCCCTATCACATAATATTATATTATACGAACATTCGCGTCAGTCGGTCGTATACTCACGAAAGTTCGCGTCTCGTCACGGGCGCCGTCTGCAGACAGATTGCGAACGGAACGAAAACAAATATCCACCAGCGCAAGCGGAGGTGGTGAAATATCGACAATATAATAATAATAATATGATAGTATAATATTATCATCATATTATTATATTATATTATTATTATAATATAATAATGATAATAATATAATAGTAACTACCTATAATATGTATGTGACGTCTTGCTGGGCCGTGAACCGCACGTTGCGAGCGTTCTAATTAACCGGTCCATTATTTGATCAGAGTCTCTCTTGTCGTCGTCGTTGTTTGCGCGCGCCGAAAGTACTGTTCTTTTTTTTCTTTTCATTTTTCCGAGCGCGCCCGTACCCCGTGGGGTCACCGTGCGGGTATATACTTTACATTATTATAATGCACTGCCGTTGCCGTATACGATTAATGTACAATATTTTATACATCATAGTATATGTATATGGATACGTACAGATAATATATATATATTTGTGTGTGTGTGTATGTGTGTACGAAGGTACGATATATTATTATAATAATATTATTGTGATAAACATAATATCGCAGGAATCGGTGCCAAACCCGGCCGGAGACGGAGAGAGAAAAAGTCGACGCCCGTATAGATCGCACAATAGCCGCTGCCGCCGCCGCTTTGATGGAGTCTTTCACTATATAGTTCTATAGATCACATTAATGTAGTATAATAATATATATATTATATTATTAAGCGTGCGCTTCGGGGCCCGACGACGGGACACTCGTCAAGCAATAATTACTATTCGTTATAATACGTGTGGTATATGATTCGATGGCTAAGTAGTCTAAAAAATTATTGAGGTTCATTTTTCTCGAAGATCGTTTCAAAAGTGCATCAATGAGTAAATCGTGTTGGACTTTACCATAAAGCAAAAATATTTTGTAAGCGTAAAAAACCATTTTTAATTGTTATTTTCTAAATTTTAATCTATTTAAATCTAAATATATATTTTAGGGAACACAATAATGTCAATTAATATATATATATATATATATATATATTTATTAGTTTTAGTATGATGAAATGACCATTTAAGTTTAAATAATAATATAAGGATCAACGCATACAATTTCTATAAAAGTTATTAAAACATTATGTAGCAATATTGTGCTATACTAATAAAATTACTAAATCAAATTTTCTTTAGAATATCTTATAATTAAACCAATTTATGTACTTAACCATACAATAATGCTTGGTATTATATTTAAAAAAAAGTTGAAAATGATCTCTCTTGAAAAATGTATATATAATATTTAATAAATGTATACCTACTTATAAACTTATATAAATAAGAGACCTACAGTTTCTTACTTTTTAGCTATTGTTTTACATAACATTTATAGTATAATATATGATGTATAATTATATTTTTTATAGCACAAATAAGTAGCAATAAAATTCATAACTGAGCATCGGAAAATTAAAACAATAAAAAGAGAGCGAGAAACAAGAAGGCAGCAAGAATAGGGAGGCTGTACGAGGATTTAAGTTGAAAGACATGTACGCGGCTGGGGTGGTTATAATAATTAATTAGGAGTGAAAGCTAAGCAGCAGAGTATAATAATACTAAGCAGATTCGGTATCATATATCTGTCAGAGTCAGTTTTCTATGTGTCTGTATATCCGCTGGAACACTATGTGATTTTACCATACAAAATTTTATCGCTGCAGCACTTGCACCAACTTTAGATCACAATTATTCACATAACGTAAAATATTATGATGTTATAATATAAAAGTACCATAGTAAACATATTCTACGTATCGTTTATATTATTCACTTATTATCTAATTTCTGGTTATCAGGTTTGGTAGCCATCAGGACGTTCTAAACGTTATAAATATTATTATTCGATCGCCACTCTTCATTCAAATACCTATAGGTGTATAAAGTATACATTATATTAGGTGTTGAGAAAATCGTATTATATATAATACAATATTTCTATGTGCTGAAATTCAACTGATATATACATTGTAAACATTTACAATATAAACATTATTCGTTTAACGAACACGAATAAAACGAATCGTTAAAAATGTCGTGTTTCTTTGAATCTGTGGTATAAATATAGGTAATAAATTAATGGATAAAAAGTTGACTATTGAATATTATGGACTGGTAGCAGATAAATCAATTAATCTATAAATTTAATTTTATCAAACGAATAAATTTCCATGCCTAACAGGGAATTCTGTTCTTATTGTGCACAATCGTTTTCGTATTAGTGCAAAGTAGGTATTGATAATAGGTATAGATATCAAAACAAAACTTTGATAAAATAACCTATGTATAATATCAGTTCAATATGTTTATTAAATAGTTTCTCTTATACTTAATTTTACGACTTTCTTTTCATGCATAACTCGTAATAATAAACCTTATCAATGTCGATATTCAATTAAAATTCTCATTGAAAAACTAATATAATAACTTTAAGAGTTCCTACGCGCTATCTTATTGAAACAGTTTGATGGTTCTATAATATTATTCTTTAAATAAGTTGAATTGTTTTAAAATCAATTAAAAATGCAGTCTTAACTAATTAACTAGAATGTTTGTTATAAAATTCAATCACGATATAACGCAGAAATTAAATAACAATAACGCTATGTCGCCGTTAGTTTCAATTTGAACAACGCAACGCCTTAACCGTCCTATTTTGATTTTGTATAACTGGCTAACCTAGCCTATATGTTTGTGTGCCTGCTCATTCAACAATACAATATAAATAACATAATAATAGGTTTTATTTGATACACAATTTGTAGGTTGTTATGAATAATTGTTGAAATCTTATTTTATGCCATACCGTCATTTGTTTAATGTTTTTCTGCAGAATGGTTTATAATTTAAATTGAAATTAAGCTTGGAAACTAAAATACAGTCCTAAATATATTATAATTTATAAACACAAAAAGCTATAAATTCGTTTTTTAAATAACATACTTATTTTAATATTATTTTGTAGGAATGTACTCAATTTTGACGGGAGGTTATGTTAAAAAATATCAAATTATTTTCGTAAGACTCGAAATGTTATAACACAAAAAAATCTGCAGAAATTATTTTATTTTTATTATTTTAATATAGTATGGTCATCTGTCACGTACGGGGAAACTCGGTCAATTTTGACGTTTGCAGTATTCCGACGCGATATTAATACATTAATATTGTGTATATACTATATGGCGCTTTATTATTACGATTAGAAAATTAGAAAGTCGGCAGATTTTTCACTATCATAATATAATACAGTGTAACGTACCGTACGAACTGAATAAACATGCACAGCGGGACAGTGTTGATAAAGAGCCGAGTGTTTCTATATTAATACAATAATACTATATGGTCCAGACGCCGCGCGTACCCGACTTACCACATATTATTATCATAATCGTTGTCAAATATAGTAACATTTAGATAACGCGTTAATCCATCATATAATACTATGCGTCGTATGTCTTATGTCATTTTTTTTATACACATATGTATATATACCGTACAAGCGCAGACCAAATTATGAATTCCAAATAAATATCATGGGCGGACGCGAAATTCGTTTGAGCGCGAGTGACGATAAAACTTGAGTGAAACCTGAGTGTTAAAAAACATAATAACGGTAAAAATAAATGTCAAGTGGTCCGCGCTAGTCCGTCACACACGTGTCGCGGATATCAACAAAAACGACTACGCGTAGTTTCATTAGTCTGGAACGAGCGTATAAACCGTCGTCGATCACCACCACATCATTAAATACAAGCCGCACTATGTACGTAATAATAATAATTTACGGTTTGTGTTTTTGACCAAAAAATAAAAATAAAAAAAACCATAAACCTATCCCCTCGACGACACGGTCAAACCCTCTTGACAATGTTCACCCCCTACATACATTTTTTCTGTCTCGGTTTTTTTTTTCTTCGTACTTGTATTTGTTCATCGATTAAATAAACCAATATTATTACACTATAATATATGTGTACATAACATATACACGTTGCTCCAGCGGACCACGTGTGTACGATAATTATACGACGTGTTTTCCGTGTATACCCGTTCTACAGTTCGTTTTATTGCGGGCCAACCGAAAGTCACTGTCGTCACTCCGCGTACTTTAATAATGAAAAAAAAAAAAAAAAAAAATGTATGATAACGCGTATTTTGACTACCCGCCGCGTGTTGCAGGTACATTTTATATTATTAGGTTAGTACATTTAACTTATAACGTCGTGTTCACCTGCGGCAGCTGTCGCAACAATATATGTAGGTACAAGTATCGTTAAACGTTTCGGAGACTCGTAGAACGATAATAGTAGATAATATAATATGATATCTGTACGAATCTTGCAGGAATTTCGTGAGCTCAAAACTGAAAGGTGTTAACTTGATTGTTTTTTTTCAATTCACTTTTCAAATACATTTAAGTTTAGTAATGAGTGGTAATTATTCTTTTTGTATTTTCAAACGTATCTTATATTTACTGTTAACAATTGACATTGAACTGTTGTTTTTTTTTTTTTTTTTCATATTTATACACGCTATAATATTGAAAGGAATGAATTAACCGAGTCACATTGAAAGAGGTACGATTGTCCATATTAATCCTTTCAAAACCACCAATCACCGGATTTTATTTGATTAATTAGATGATTTTCTATTATTAAAAATTATTACCAAATAAAATATTTAAAGAATAAGTAAGTATTTGAAATATTGTGTATATAAATACTCTTAAAAAAAAGGAAATTAATGACTTAGTAGAAACTAGAAAAGTTTGTTGTATCCAATAAATTATTATTGTTCTCGATTGTCGAGGGCTTGAAGTATAATGATGATATCTATCTAATATAATTTAATATTTAGTTATTCAAAACTGTTGCTAATTATCAAACTCGTTACATTTTAATTATAACAGTGATAATAGATATTTTAGTTTCAACAGAAATAATCTAATAATTACCGATAATTAATTGTTATAGTAATTTATTTATATGTATTTTGAATATATATATAACAACTTATTGAAATCTCTTTTTATAATCAATGGTTAATTAATAAGCAAATAACAGAAAAGTATTTGTAATTGTAAGTATACCGAAGTGTTTATATTTGTTATTAAAGTGTATGATTGAATTTGTGTTGATAATTAAAACAAATAAAAAGTATCAATTTTGTATGGGATTGTTTTTTATATATACTTAAATTTTAGGCGTAGTTTGACAAGTTTTTTTTTATATTTAAACAAAAATTGCATTATAAGGATACTATATTACTTCGATAACGTATTATTTACGTGATGTGGACTCTTTGCTAGAACCGTATATTAGTATTTTATTGAAATAATAAATGTTGACGCAAAAACACAACGATAGGATTTGTGATGAATAAAAATATTTCATATTCCATTTCTAGTAAAACATTAAGAGTGTTATAATTTATTTCGTTTGTATATTATATTGTTATAATGTAAACTACTCTAAATCATCCTCGGCGGATGCGAACGTCATGTGCACACAGGCTATACACTTATTAATTATTATATATCCTACATACATAGTAATGTGGCTCTTAGATCTTTTGCGTACCTAAATAATTGTAATTTTGTTATGAAAATTTGATTTATAGTAACTATATAAACTTTAAGAGTATAATATGAGTAAAAATAGAACTAAAACATTTTTTGAGTAAGCGTGTACCTATGCTTATTTTATGTTCCTATACTAATCTAAAAATATTATTTTATTACGATTATTTAATTTATTTACATTAGTTATTAAGCGAATTTGTTAAATTCATCGAAAAACCCAGTAAAAAATTATAATATGAGTGAATTATATTTAATAGGCTGTTCGTGTTTCAATTTTCACACATTTTTGTAGAGAACGCAAAAGATAACCACTACTGAAATTCCAATTTACGATAAATTACTTTTCATAAAACAATTATTGTTTTCGTTCTAAATTTAAAGGGTAAAAGGTTTATTGTTCTCGTATTTTATACTTGAAATAATAATTTTTTTTTTTTTTAATAATTTTACTTGTGTATTAAATAATTTCGTATGCAGAACTAAAAAAATATGCCTAATAAAATATTATTCATGTAGGTATCTAGATCACAAAAACACAATTAATTTAAAGTAAATACTAAGCGTTGTAGCATTACAATTAATAAAAACTCGATAAAAATATTCAATATATTTTATTGTTATTTAAAACATACATTAGAAAAATAAAAATAAATAATAAGCATGTTATCGTGAACATATTATTATAATATTTCGTATCGATTGAGACCTATTGTTGGTATAATATAGGACGTCTAGTGTATAATGTTTAAAATCCGTTTCTGTTGTTTGTTATGGAACCACTCTCAACTACAGGTACCTAACCATAATGTATAATATGATATACGTATAAGATAAGTACCTATTCGAGGGCCCTTAGAGAATATTAGCCAATTATTATGTAATATAAATATTCAGTTTTTAATTGTAATTTTTTTTTTTATCTTGAGGACACGGACGAACAACAGTATATTATAATGTATAAGTGTATAATAATAATAATAACATAATTAGATTATATTGTTAGAAGCTTTGTTTTTTTCGTTAACGGAGATAAAAACTTGGTATTTGGTTTTTTTTTTTTTATTATTATTACTATTCTTTTTACAAGGATAAGTGTTCCAATCGGTGATGTCATTGTTGACAGTACAATATATTATGGTGTGTTATAATAACGATTCGTCGTAGACGCTTCGATTAGGTGATTAATAGTAAGTTATCTGTCATCGAAAAGCGCGGTGGTCGGCAATAACTATATATATACATGTATACAGTACCCTGTTTTACGCATTACGCTGAACCAATATAACCGGTGCATTGTTATTTTTTTTGGAAACTCGTTAAGTCTGTATGTAACAGAAATTCGACTGACTACTGGATTTATTTTATTTTTATTTTTTTTTTTTATATTTAATAATTATTTCATGAATTGTGATTTTACATTAAAATGTATCCCGTTAATGTAGTTTTTTTTAATTTAATTTTTAAATGACAAAATTTAATTACATAGAATTATTAATAATAATTGTATTATCAACGATAGTGATTTAAAATTAAAATGTTGAACAAAATATCTTAACTTATTTATAATAATTATTATTTACAATAATCATCAAGTAAGTAATCGCTCTTCTGTGCCAAATACACAATAGATTTCGAGTACATTTAGTCATAATCATAGTAGTTATGCTGTTATGGTTTTGTTCAATTTAAATTCAATAATAAATCATTGTATAAAGAAAAAGAATTCTTGTGGCGAATACTTGTATTTTTTTTTCTTTCCGATTATTTAAAAAAATACCTACTAAAGATTTAAAATTATATACTCTCAAAAGTACCTACTAACTAAATGCAATTTTCTAACAGTAAACTTTTTCAAAGTCAACAACCAGAGCATTTTTTTTTAATGTGAAAATTGTCTTCATTCATAATAAGGACACATCATTGTAAAATCAAAACATTTTTTGCTGCTACACCTACAGAATCTAAAATAATGATAATTTTTTTTTTTTTTTTGCTACGATAAAGTGAAGTTTACAACTACGTCATCTGTTGTATCGTGTCGCGTCCGAAAGTCGAACTCAACTATACTCCGGAAGTTTACTGATAGATCCTGGATGTCGATTAACGAATGTCAGTAATGTCACCGTGATTACTATGGCAGTGAAAGGCCAATCAGAATACGATAAAAGCCAAACTCATGACACGACAAACGATGCGCCTGTTAACCTGTCTGAACAATGCACAGTAAACTTATTATTATAACAGCTGTAACAACTATAGAAGTATAATGAATATAACCGTGGTAGATTATTTTAGGGGTTTGTGGTCAAACCCGATCTCTAAAACTCCACGAATCGTTCACTCAAATCCCGCGTCCCAGATTTCCACCTGCGACCATAACGTCATACATGTCATGCTTCAACATCGTAGCGAGATGACCAGCACAGCTCGCAGTCGTGAGACACGTATTAAACCGTCATAATCACAGTCGCGGTCGGTGACGTGTTATAAAGCTCGCGTTTTCTCTCTCTCTCTCTCTCTCTCTCTCTCTTCGTCCATATAATGTCGTAACAATATAACGACATAAAGTCGTCTGTTCTCGGTTTCCTCTCGGTCTCCACTCTTCGCACGTTGTATATACGTACGTATACGAATATTATATTGTCACCGCCATTACGCATTATTATACTATTATATGCGCCGTTTTGTACACAGGTACCGGCCCGGCGAAGTCAACCGACCGTCGCCGTCCGCGCGACACCGAATAACGCAGTCACCGGACGAAACCGCGTTGCCGTCGCGCAGTCACCGCCGTCGTCGCGCGACACGGTCCGCGAGCTGCGGACGTTGTCCCTCACGCGGCGGCAAAGCACCTGCTGTGCGCGCGACGACTATTTAATACGCCATACACGTGCATAGAATATATATATAAATGTATTATTTAAAGTCGTACAACTATGACGGTGACAGCTGCGGCGGACGTTGAACCGACTACAGACGATGGTAATAATATTCGTCAACAGTGCCCATTTCGCCTCCTCCGCGGACCGCGGACACCGCCGTCATTTTTCGGGGCCGGTATCGATCGGCTTTGTGATGAAGTCGTGTTAAGTCGTCGCTGATAACCGTGGAAATAACGCGTAGAATATAGTTTGAATTAAAAAAAACTATCGAAAAACGGTCGAAACATCGTTATAAATTGAAATTGTTGATTCTAAGCAATACGGATCAATACAGAAGAGAAGTTAACTATCGCTAGATCACCGTCGTTGATAAAAAATAACAATGATTTAAATGTGTTTATTAAAATAAATATTATTTTTTTTTTTCACACTTTAATAGTTTTATGTACAAATAAATATTCGAATTGACTGAATTTCCTCTTTGTCATATTTCGACGATTATTTTTTTTTATTTTCGACATATCGTATGTATTACATAAATATTATTATATTTTTAGTTTTTGAACTGGATATTATATTTTAAATTGTTTTCATTGCGTTTTCATTACACTTGGTACGGTGAAAATTTATATATGATGTACTCATGAGGTAATATACTAAACATTTCAGTACAATACAAATGACGCATCATTGATTGGTTTATAACCGTTGAAAATAGAAAAGCTAACTCAAAAATAAATATTATACATCTACACTAATATTTGTATACGTTGATAGACGTCATAAACTAGCAGAAAAAATGAAAAAATGGTTAAATAGTAGTAATAGTAAGTATAATAGCAAGTCATCAAATTTGATTCAGATCCTTTGGTAAAGTAGGTACATTGTAAGAATTAATTTTTAAATTTTAACAAAACTATTTTTAGGAATATTATCAGCTATGTAATATTTATTATGAATAAAATATTATTATAGTAACTTTATTTTACGCGGTTCTCAAAAACTACTGTTTGTCATATTTACTCAATGTTTTACACTAATTTATACCAATGTTCACATACCTATATTTACCTTTTGGATTACTTTGAGTTATAATATAGTATTATATTTATATGTAACAAACTGTAATATTCTTATAATCAATATGCATCTTAATGAGATACTGTAAAAACATATATGCAACAGTTAAATAGCTGAATTGCCTATACAAAGTGCCGTGTCGTCATAATTTTAAATTTTAAATTCATAGAACTATCTATTGTGATATAGAAACCTAAAAAAAAATTAAATGAAGTACCTAATAGCTATTCTATAATTTAAAACATGAATAAAGTGATCCATTATGGCATAGCGCATAGCTGGTACATACTATTATTTTACCATAGTATAAAGGTAATCATCCGTGTATGCATATCATTTTTTTTTTTTTTTGATACATATTCTTTTTTAATCTTAGTATAAATATCAATTAATTTTTATATTTAAATTCAATTTATTTATTAATTAAATTTTTTTAAATTTAAATCATTATTGGAAAAAAAAATATTTATTAGGATAAATTAAATTATATTATTTAAACTAGGTAAGGTAAATAAACATTAATGATTACATTACATTGAATAAAGCTAATATTCGCGTGAAAGAAAAAAAAACAAGTATATAAATTGCATAATACAAAAAATAGTAATAAAATGTAGCATAATAAGAGTTTTACATGTCTTAGAAAGTTAGAAAAATTAGTGTTTCGCATTAAAAACATATATAATTATAAAATATTGTTTCCATGTGAAAAAACGAACCTAATGTTATTTACTTTTTCCGAACCAATCATAGATATTGATGAATCACGCTATTGGCTGACATGGTAGCACTACCGCCACTACCGACCAATAAAGCGCAATTTTTACGCTTAAGCTATTTTTTTATAAAGCCGATGACAAGATTCATAAAGAAATCTGATTAATTAAATAAAGTTATTTTACGCAAACAGTTGTCTCCTAAGTATATTCCAGATCACTCTTAATAATCTACAATTATACAAGTAAAGTACAAATAAACTTATTGTCATTTATTTTACATTCTTTGAACGCCTTGAGAATTTATTGTTTATTATATTCGATATGAAAGAAGATGTATATATTTATGTTTACTACGATTGATTAAAATAATGTCAACCATTCGATACCTTCTAATTCGATTTATTTGGTGATTTATTGCTTTATGGTAGATAATGACCGAAGAAAAAACATCGCTTAAAAAAGGCATTAAGTGCAATGTATGTATAAGTATTAACAATTTATCGTGGAGTGTCAATGAAGGTACCTATCTCTATCAGCGATATCTTTTATTTATACGCATTTAAAGAAGTTGTGGCAATAATACATTCATTTGTAGATCAAAACAATTATAGTTTAATGTTATTGTGACCATGATAAGTTGTCAGGATTTCATTTGTAATGCTTCAAAATCTTATGTCACTATTCAATGACATTTCTGGAGCAGGCAATTATGAATATGAGATTTGTTCTATAGTTATTAATTTTGAGTACCTACTTGGTTTAATAAAAGATAGATATCATCATAATTTATATGATTTTGATATCGGTTATCGTTTATAATAGCTAATTTAACATTTATATTAGGTATTGAACAAATATACTAAGACTTAGTTTAGAAAAGAAACAATATACAACTAATATACTGAAACCACAAAAGATAAGTTACACAATAAATAACTATCTCTACTAGTACAGATACTCGTACGTTCACCTAAATACAAATGGATTAGACTTAGTGAAGTGTATTCTAATATTTTCTAAATAATTAATTAACCATCAACTGTTACTATGCAATGCATAAAAAAGAAAACCCGTAAATTTCTTACAAATAATAAAATTAATGCAAATATAATTATTAAAAATAAATAGGCTATTTATTTATTTATTTTTAACTAAATTTTTCATTTAGAGATATAGAGATGAATAAATTATTAAAAAAAGCACATTGATAAAAACATAATATTATCTGTAAATTTGTCATTTAATTTGCATAGAAATTAGCTGAATTTTTAAACATCGTATAAAACCATATTTTTAGTTCTCGTATTATAAAAATTAACGATTACAAAAGTTTAGAAATTTTGTTTTGACAATAAAACAATTTTCGTGGACATGGGCTTATACTCTATTTCTGATACTAAAAAACAACATACAATGTGAAAAACTGAATTATTTAATTTAAATAAATTAATATTATGATATCATACAAGTGAATTTAGATATGAAAATATTATTGTTACTATTGGTTCTTATATACATTGTTATACAATCAAATTGGTGCATTTACCTATTTTTTTTTTTAATCATATACAAAATATTTGTTTACTATGTGTTGTTAAATCATGTTATATTATTTTTAATAATAATTATAATACATCACATTGCACTATTACAGTTAACACATAGAAAGAAAAACATGTAGAACTGTAGGGACTACTAGCTGCAGCTTTTATGTACGATTAAAATATATAAATACCCTTATGTTATATAAATATTTCATGATTTTATAAAATAACCAATATTATTATTTATTATTGGAGTGTAGTATAATTACTATTGATTAGTCGTACGTAATTTATTAATTTCCGAACAATTTATTGTTTCAAGATATGTAGTATTCAATTTTATTATGTACAAGCCATATTACAATATTTTAAATAAACGCTAGTTAAATATATATATATTATATATAGATGCCTATTAATTCTTATATATTCTTCTTGTTTTTTTATACTTCACATGATTCAACAGTATTATATTGAAAAATTATCTTTAACATATTTTTATTGTTTCTATTCTATTGTTCATAACATCATAAATTATTTTTCGTTTCATAGACCGATTTAAAATGGGACGCTAAATGATCATGCTCGACACGCGAAGTTTAAATTGAACCATCTAATCTGGATTCATCATGTCAGGATTGACCTCTGCGTGCAATTTTCGTCTATTATTATTTCATCTCAGTCGTTGTACTACACATAACGATCGTGTAAAACCCGTGAAATCGCCAACCGTGACTTGTTTGTATGCGCGTGTATATAATATTATGTATAGCATAAAAAAAAAAAAAAATATAAAAAATGAAAAGTGTATGACTTTGCCCTGAACGTTATGTTTTTGGTCATTTTTTCTACTGATTTTTACTACTACTACTATTATTATTATTATTGTTATTTCACGGTTCGGAAAACGATTCATACAAATTTCTCAATAGAATAGAACTTTTTCTCGTATGACGACAAATCAGCTAAAAATGGACTTTGCACATCGTCGTCGGCAATATAAAACACGCGTGACCGTATATTGACGCCGGATTGACTTTCGGAAACATTTCCGCGGAGCCCAAGGGCTATTGTGTACACGCCAGAGACCGGAAAAAAAGGGTGTCGTAATAAATAAATAAAAAAAAAAGTAAAAAGTCATCGCATCAAAAGTCGGGGTAAACAATCGGGCGATAGGTTTACTGCGATGATATCAATAAACGACGCGCCACCACCGACAAGTAAAATTTATTACCCCTGACGTTTGATCGAAGCAAACTATACAAAGACATGTCCTAGCCCTTCCGGTGACGATTCGGCTAGTTATATGTGTGTGTGTGTGTATGTAGTATAAAATATACTTGAACTCAGCTACGGCGATGGGGTCAGACAAACGTATACGCGTCCAACCGTTACGTTAAAATAAATGGGGAAAAAAATTATTAGAAAAAAACTATTAGTGCCGAGTATATACATATATATATAAATATTATACAGATAACGTATTGACAGCGGAAATTCATTTTCATTTGTATTTAAACGTGTACCGTTGTATTAAATAAAGTGATTTTTTGTCTTATCGAACGCAGCTCGCACAGACCAGACGGTCATAATTTCGTTAGTTTTAAAAAGAAAAAGAAATCTTTGCAAAATTTGAAATATTTACCTACTGTTTACTTATTTGTATTTTGAAATTGTAATTTTTGCTATCATTACAAATATATTAATCTTTTAAAATTTGATTCTTCTAATTTACGAGTAAAATGAAAAACGTTGCGTTTTGTAGAGACAACGGGTTAAAAAGATTTTTAATTTTATGCAAGTACACAATTGTATGTCTACAGTATAGTAGACATAGTATAGTATGACAGTCTTCACGTATATATGCAACCGTTAATGCGCATTATGCTAATTTTGTAGTTAAGAGAATAAAAACGATATTTTAATTTGCATTAGACTAATGCACATTAATTATTTATTTCAATTGATGAAATCGAATTAACCCTTACTCAAGGATTATAAAATACATGAAAACCGGTATAACCAACTTATGATAAATGTCTTGTCCAAAGAATATATTATACATTATATAGATCATAGAATAAAAAACATTCAAATTAACTTCTATGATTTAAATTTCTTTTGAAATTATATATTTCATTTATATAATTTGTATAAACGTAATAAGTATATCATCATATATATATATATACAGTTAGTCTTGAAAGTCTTCTGATTTTGTGTTACAAAAATGTAAGAATTTATTTTGGTTCTTACGTGTACCTCATCATTTTTGTCACATACAATTTGGATGACTCAGTATATTACTCCAGTCAAAATCACGCATATGTATTTAGTGTCCATAATACAGTATAATAATACATATAAAGCCGTTTTGACATTTTTATGCGTTTTACTCATACTATAATATTAAAATTTAAGTAATAATAGAAATAGTAGCTGATTTAAATAGTCAATACCGTAGCAACGTCAGATTATTAAAGTAGACCTTGTACAATAAGCGGTCATTGGGTCGTGAGTAAATTACGACAGCAATAATAATAATTGAAATATTATGTTAATAAATACTTATATATTATCTTCTACTTTGATCAGCGTTAAAATAATAAATAATAATTAACAATTATTGAGTGTAATTCCGATGGCTTGTCGTGTCCACGATTACACATTGTTCAGAAGCCTACGTGTACTATAAAGGTAATATGTTTGTTTATTGATATTATATATGCATTTAATGGTTAGGCAAATATGCATATATTTTATCGTCGATTATTTAATGCCGTCGCCTAGTGAATTAGCGGTGCAGTTGACTACACTGCAATTACATAATATTATACCCATTTAAGTATAAACTTGCCGCATAGTAGTCGTAGTCGTATACCACTTATATCAATATAATAGTGATCCAAATTTAGAAGTTACAATTTTTATTTTCCAAAACTTACACACTTATAATTCAATTTGTCTCGTGACAGTGAAATTATAAAATACCATATTTTCCAATACATAGATTTACCATACATTTTAAGGAGTATCTTGTACGGATACAAATTTATTTTAAAATTAGAATCACTATTTTTTATTTTTTTTATGCAGATTGTTGAGGGAATAAGTTTTTAAAAATGCTAATTTGTCTAAATCAAAATTCAAGCAAATATTTTTTGAGTTATTGAATTAATATACTAAGCGTATACTAAACTGAATATTGCATTGTATTTAATTATTTTTATTGAACACAATTATTTAAAGAACTATTTGATTTTAGATTTTTAGTAGGTAGGTATACTAAGAACATAATTATTAATATATAAGTAACTACTCATTCAAATTTCAATTTAGTTATATTAATATTTTCAAAAAAAAAAAAAAAAAAAAATCGTCTCTGCTTAAAAAAAGTTTAACGTAACTTAAATAGTTTAAAAACTCTAAATATATGAAAATATACAAAAAATAAATAAATCATTTAAACGAAATGAAAGATTACTAGATTAGATAAATTAGATGATAAAAATGCTTGGCGAATCAATCTGTATAAATGTATGATATATGTTTAAATATTTGATTAAAATTGTATAAACTCAATATGTTACTATATTTTACTACATTGGAAATCCTATAGATATATTTTTCTACTTTTAATAATATATTTTGGCTTCCCTGTTCTAAAGTTGTAGTGCTAATGAATTTCACACAAAGGTTGTTATTAAATACATTTACTTACATAACTAAATTTGGGAATAATTTTATTCTCTGAATTTTCTTTGGTACACTGTGTAATTGATATTTCAGACATTAAAATAAGTCAGCAAAAGTAACAGTCACTGCATTTTTTAGATCGTATTTTTGAACTTTAATGAGTTATTATAGTGTACATATTGATAATACTAATTAAGTGCTTAAATGGATAATACATTACATAAAATAATTACCATAGTGAATAAATTAAATTTGATTTGAATATATTGTATGGTCGTCGATTATTATTATTCGTCACCGTCGCCACCTCACACAATCGTTTGAATACAGCTATGCAGCATGCTCAGGTCGTGTAATGATGATATTCTTACAAATATCAACGAACGAACGGTTTAGAAATCGCAGTTTGTACGTGGCCGATAATTGTTATTGTTATAAGAAAAAATAACTACTAATGTCCATCCGGTGTGAAATTATACACGAAAATAACCCGCGCGCCGCCGCTAATGAGTAGTAGAGCGTATTACAGTGCGAATCTCGTTTTGTTTTTCGATTATTTATCCACGACCTTTCGCCCGTGTATATAACAAATTTAGTTATTCCGAAGAGATTTCCTTAAATAATAATAATAATAATAATAAAAAAAAAATCCACCTATTTGATATTATTTTATTCGTATACACAAGTTACAGACCGTCGAGAGTGTGGAAATCCGCGCGGTGTTTTATTTTTTCTCCTCGTTCTTGCCGGCCTCGAATCACTATAGTGCATTGCAATATTCTTTACATATATTATTAGATATTGTGCGCGAATTGGGTATCGCCTGCAGTGTGTATACAATAAACCGTGCGTTATAATATATTATTGAAACACAAACTTCTGTTTTCCATAAAAGTATAATTTATATATATATATATATCAGTTTGAAGATTATGTGGTTCCGAACGAAAAATTATCTTTGCCGAACAAATACGAAACTTTAAATCTCTCGTCATTCTTATTTCTCGCTGTTTTCAATAGCATTTACTCGCATAAAAAAAAGTTTTAAAATTGTTATTCTTTTCGATATATTTTTTTTGCGTGAAAACGATTTGAAAAAAAAAAACTTTTCCGATACCACAAACAAACCAAAAACGAACGATCGGTATTATTGAAATAATATATTCTTTATACTCGTATAATAATATTGTAGTTTCCAACAGAAATGATTGTTTTTGTCCGTTTCAATTCTCAATATAACTGAAGCTAACCATTATTTATTATGACATTATCTGTCTCAAACAGTGAAATATAGAAATAGTCAAATATAGCTATAATTTCCATGATATTACATTTGAATCTTTTTTTTTTATTTTGTATAAAAATAATTATTATACTTGAACTCTCATCCAAGACTATGTATTTTGTTTTTAAATAAAAAAATTATAACTTATACCACAATACAACATTATAATACGGTTTAGGTACCGATATTTCGTGGTTTGGTATTTGCAGTGTCTTAATATTGTGTGTGTAATATAAAATACGATTCACTGCAAGTCACTCTGCATGTATTATAAATTATACTATAATATTATCGATACACCGGTAAAACAGCCTGAAAAATAATTGAAGCTAATTAGTATACCTATTTAATATTTATATATAAGACATTATGAATAATCTTATATATTTTTAAAATGTTTACTATCACCTAAGTCATTTATTGGTACGTATAAATATTGATCTTCTTGAAAAAATGCCTTTACGACTGCACATGCTTCTAAATTACATAATGTTTTTTATTAGTTAAATATTTAACTGATTAAACTGAATATTTATAGCATGAGCTGTCGTGTCTTAATTTCATAAAGATTATCCGACTATCGTATATATACGAGTATGAAAGAAAAACATTTAAATAAAGATTTTTTGGTTGTTGTTTGATTCTAAGAGAAAGAAATAATAATGATTCCAATAATATTTTGGTTAAACGAGTAAGCAGTCATATCTGCAGTCTATACTATAATATATCCTTTAAGATTTGTTTTTGTATTCCCGCTCGTATTTTGTCCTTTTGGCAACTGTATGCCGGATAGACGCTATATTGTTGGTATTGGAAAAATCAGATGAGATAAGGTGTATAATAATATAATAGAACGATTAAAATTTCGCGTCACCTGATTCGACCCAAAATCATGTGACCCAGCGCGTAACAATAAACGATCTAACGGAGAAAGAGCTATTGATAATATTGTCTAGACAACAAAGTGTTCTATTAAGCGCGTAGATTTTGGCCTAGTAAAACAAAAAAAAAAAAAAAAAAAAAAACAGATTCGGTCGTTTTAATACTCATAATACGTACGGCAATCGCTTAACTTACAGCGACTTTTGTCGTTAAACTCGGTGAAAGTGATTTCATTTCGATTTTTTCGCGTGCAATAACAATAATAATCTATTCTAATGCGGAATGGTCGCGTCGCCGCCGTGGCAGTGGAGTTATACATTTATTGCGATATTACGTATCGAAAGACCCCGCGGGTCGTGCCCGAGTCCGCCGCGAACGGTTCTTCTTCGCGCGCATACACCTATAATATACATCAGTACACTTATATATATATATATATATGTGTGTGTGTGTGTGTGTGTATATCATATTATATATATATATATTATAATACACGTCTCGGCCGGGTAATCCAGCGGCGGTGGTACCGCGCGAGATCACGTTCGGCTCGGGTCCGGTTCGTGGGCGTGGGAAGAAACCGCTAAACCGATTTCATATAATAACATTATTTATATATGTGTGTACGTCTTATCGCCGTCGTCGGCCGCTACTGGACTGGGGTTCTTATACATCTACATGCACATTTATTATGTGTACGTAATATTATTACGTTCACTCGCGTATACGGCGGCCTGGTCGGCCGTCCGACGGGAGACTAAGTTATACATCGTACCTGCAGGTTTATATGGGTACACACCGTCACGATTTACGACTTTTCGGCAAACCGACGCGAACCGACATTGATATACGGAGTGATCCGTTTAACGCGAGACGCTCATTATTTTAGATAACACTGGAGTTTTTTTTTTTTTTTAATATCTCTTTTACGCACACGTAAATGGTTAAAAAAAAAATTTTGGAAAAAAAAATGTGTTCTTCAATTTTATTTATTTCTGTCGTTTCCATATAGTAAGTTTTTTCTTCCTTAAACGATAACATACATTTTTCATTTCATTCGCTTTTTAAAATATAATAATATTTGGAGTGTTTCAATAGGTACAAACAAATACGTTTTGGAAGAGTACTTAATTAGTTATAAGTATTTAAAGTTTAGATGAGCGGAGATTTTACGGGATATCCTTGGTGGTACTTCACCCATCTAAACTTTAAATACTTATAAGTTATAAGTCATAAGCCACTTGCCCAAAATTCAAATTACTCTAATAAAGTATTCTGTTTTGGAATGATAAATTAGAAACGCATTTTATAATTAGAAAATAAAAATTATAAATCAACAAAAAACAGTAGAAATAAATATTTTAGCAAAGCAAATGTCGGTTTTAACGACTTAATACTATGAAAAAAAACATTACATTCCCATTAACATTTATTGTTTTTAAAATAATTAGTGTCTTGCGTTAAATGAATCACCCGGTATACATTTTTTATTATAGGACACGTAGGTAAGTTAAAAAGAAAAAAGAAAAGGAAAAAAATATTAATTTTTTTGTAAATATTCTTATCGCTCAACGCGAGCGCACAAACAACAAACACAGTATACACTCGCAATATACGTATGTCGTTCGGTCAACAAACGCACATACCACACACACGGCAACGACATCATGATACATACCTATGCATAGGGGACTTAGGTATTACATAGTTATGTGTGTGTACACCGCGCCGTACTTATATAATGAATAATGTACAATATCTTGGATAACTGGAGTTTTGTAATATTTATACATGGGTGTACATAGGAATGTAAGCCGAGTCATCACCGCGCGTTTTTGAAAACCAAGAATTACTCAAAACTGACAGACGTTGTATTTTTACAAGGTGAAAAAAATATACTATAAACCGATATTCATGATGTGTAATTGATAAAAAAACACATTTTTTATAATAAGGTATGGACACGCTGTGAACTGTGATGGGGAGTGTTTTGGATGTGCAGACAACTCGAGCCTGAATGTTTCTGTATGTTATATCATATTAATAATGAAATATTTTATGCAAGACGGTGACGTTTTATTTTCAAACAAGAAAAAAAGTAACAGTACTAATCAGTAATATTGACACCTTATAACCTCTTTTCTATTAAACCTTTTGAAATTATTTATACTTGTGCTTCTATAATATGCAGTCTTAACCTCCCTTCCCCCTCGTCCAAGTACCGTGTAATGTTTTAAGAATATGAACGGGATCGTGTTATCGTTGTCTAATAGTGAACGTCGTGAAATTATTCGACTACTGATAAAACAATTAATGGTGAAAATTCTATTTTTTGTGTTTATACAAATAATAATAAATAGATTACATCATAGATGCATTGAGTCTGCCCAAAACCGACCAAAACTGGTTGTGACGGCTCAGCAATAATTATATAGTCTCGTCAAGACGTACCTATTTTATCGTTGCCTGACATTATAATTTCGTACGTGATGCAATATAATCAGTGTTGGTATTGGGGAGGAGATCGTCAGTAAAAAGGGCTGGAATTACCAACCCCTGACTTCCATAGAATCAAAAATAATTGGTTTTTATTATACGTGGTTACTGGTTGTTTAATTTAGCATTTGATATTGATTAGTAATAATATTAGTTATAGGCCAAGACTATGTTTATCTCACAACAAACCTGCTATTATATTACGCAATAAAATAATAGATAGTCAATTTTATGAGTTATAATGTATATACAACCACTTAAAATAGTAATGCAAAAACTTCATACAATCTTTTAAATATACCTTGTACATAGCTGACCTTTGAACGATGAATCCAAGGAACATCTGCAATTAAAAGTTTTGTGTGGGCCTTTTTCTCACCCTTCCAAAGAAAAGATAAACAAAAACATAAATCCACCACTTGCTACAATACATTTTATATTATTACTGTGCACAATTATTTGACTTGTAATAAGTAAGGTTGTCACAATAGGTATACATCAAATCATAATATAAATCACAGATATTACCCTGCAATAATATCATAGAAAAGGTTATCTTTAGCGGCTGTGGTGTGTAAACAATAAATGAAATATCCAAAAAAAAAAAAACAATTTCAACTGCAGGCAAGTCAAGCCGGTTAAAAGGTCTTATTCTCTTTCCCTTTTTTTTATAATGTTTACACGTCGAGTTTTTTTTTTTAGGTAGTTATAATAATTATTATTCTCTTACGTTCTGCTTGGCCATAAATTACTTTTAACATAAATATAAAGGACATAAAATATAAACCGTATGATTTGCTCTAAAAACTGAAATCGACTTGTAAACACCAAACTACTCGTAAATAATTGTGTGCTCAAAATCAAAAGATGATACTTTAAAATTGCAAATTTTTTAATAAGCAAAAATTACAAATCACATAATTATATCACTTACAATTATCAATATTATTGATTACAATGTTATTAAAAAACATGGTTATTCAAAAATTTTTAAACTGCCATTAGATAATAACTACAAAATAAATCAATTAGTAACTAACTATAAATATGTCTACACACGTATTATTATTATTATTAGGTGCTTCATATTATTTGCGATATAGAAGAGAGTAATACATTTAAAAATGTGTTAAAACGACACTGAACATAATAATAATATGTGTATTTTGAATGACGGTAATAATATCTAGCAATATCTAACATAATATCGTTGACATGGACGAATTTAAAAATAAATAGTTATTAACAATTATAGTCCATCGTGGTTTTTTGTCAGAATTTGTGATCGGCATTGCACTGACCTAAAAACGAATTGTTACAAAACCCACGCGATCAGGCAGTGACGAAATGAGAAAATCGCCGATATTGTTTACTAAAAAATATTATTACATTTTTATTGGATGGCCTCCGGAGTCATGAATATTATGATATTGCCGTTGCTCCGGCATGGTAATAACAATAATATTATTATAACGTCGCAGGGAGAGAATATCGTGGTCGGACCGTTGAAGAGCGTTATTATTATTACATGCACATCAACCGAACGCGTGACATTTGCTTTCGACAGTCACGACCCGCGACCGTTTAAACGTTGGGACTGAACGGGAGATATACGGTAGGTTGAGTCTAAGTGGCATTTTTTTTCCTATTAAAAATCAAGTCTTTAATCGCGTTTTATTCGTTGTCGTGCAGAAACTTTGCGGTTATAATATTACACCGTCTTAACCGTCCCTCAAAATGTATATTAAAATTTAAAAGTGGTGACTTGGTTTAGTTGTAGTATATAATTAGTAAATATCATATTTTGGTATATCGCTTGATGGCCACGACATAATGATATTATTACAATGATACAACCTATATCAGCGAACTGTTCGTTGTTCTCGTGTTCAGTGTTGGCGAAACGAATTTCACCAGACAACAGCGGACGTCCGTGGAGACTCGCACGACAATGTAATAATAGATTATTCGCTTCGGTCTAATAATTAGATTATTTTAATGTATAAAATGATTATATTATTGGTTATTATGGGGTGAATCAATGTAATATTTTTTACATCGAAATCTTCGACGATATCACGCCGTTTTTTTTAAATGTATTCTGTCGTATGATGGTATTCTGATGAGCGAATAATAGAGATATTGTCTTTAAGATAATTTATTATTTTCATCTTAGCTTATGAAATCATAAAATATGGGATTATGAAAATATTGAAATTTTTTCGAACATTAAATACTAAATAATTATTAGGTATACGATATTGGTGTATTTATTTTTTAATTTGTATTTCAATTACTTACTACGAGTCGAAAGATTGACTGAAATTCACTGATTTAAATAATTATGTCTAATTAGTTATTAAATAATTCTACATTTTTAAAACGTTTATCTTATCAGTCACTTCAATTTCCAGAATTCAAAAGTATTAATTTTTATGTCTAATTGCGAATATTTACCGATCTTTACAAAATTAGTAATATCCTGTTAACCACGTTTATGCGAAAAATATTTAGTTTTGCAGAAAAACATTTCAAATTATTTACGTGTGGATGTGTTTACGAAAAAAAAAAAAAAAACAATTTCAATAAATTACCGTAAAGTACATATCATACACTCATACTTGTAAGCATGTAATAAAATAGAAAAATATAGCAGTGCTATATTTTTGAAATAGCGAGCGACTTAGCATGGCTAAACGGTTTTAATTCGACGATGATATTATTATAATATTATTATTGGCCTGTGATTGTGTAACTGGTAAAACCATATCGCGTATCGCGATTAATATTTTAAAAGATTTACGTGCAAAACTCGGTCGTAACGCGTCGTCGTGAGATCATTTTCGAGACATCTATTTTTATTTATTTAATTTTGCTTACTCGCACCTCTACCGCAGTGTTTCTTAGAACCCAACGAGTAGTTACATAATAATTATATTAAAATACATCATAATTCATAACATCGAAATAATAATGTTCTATTTTATAGGACGCCTACGATACGATAAACCAATAATGTTAGAACTCATACTCACTTGTCTTGCTTGCATACTATTCAAAATAAAAGGGAGGGAAAATAATATAATACATCGAAATATTTATGAATTGTTTAGAGTTAAGTCTTCGCCGAAAATGCACCTACATATTAGTGTGTCACGTCTTCCAAGACGAAAGTGGATCGATAAAAGATTTTTTGTTGGAGGTCTACAGGAATATACTGCCCGGAATGCGAAAGATTGAAACACAAACTGATATTTTGAAACAATAGACTTAATATTATTTTTTAAATTTTATTTAATTATTCGTTTTAAAAACCTCACTGACCGAAGTACTATCAAACTCGACATTCATCGTGTACTTGTTTTCTTTGTAAATAATTATTTCATAGATAATGCAATAATACTCAATTAAAAAAAAAAAAAAAAAAAAACATTTGAAAAATTACTTTTTTCAATTCGGTTGCGTTACTCAATCGTTGTGAAACGCACGTTAAATACATAGCAGTCATTGCTGGACGACGTTATATTATTTTCAGATATAATTTATTCTGATAATACACTCATATCTAGCATTGTCTCGTTGTTAGTAATTTATGATAAGTAATAATATGATGTATGTACGGACGGTCGGCGGAAATTCGTCACCGTTCAGGTTTTCTGCGAACGGTATTTTTCGTGAGTAATATGTGTCGTTATAATGTAGCGGGCTAGGCTGGTCGTGATCTATAAATGATTGCGGAAACGCGCGAAATCGTAAGCGACGTTTCGTTTTTGGTTGTACTCAATTGTTGTTGTGTTGTATAACACGTATACGTACGTCATAATATTTCATTTTAAGCTCATCGACGTCTGCTAATACACATCGAGGATCGTCCATGATTAATACAATATATTTTATTATAATATTATCCATCAGTTCTCTATTTTATTATTATCATCCTATTTCGGGAACGATATTATGACTATACGTGTGGCTGTTTTTATTTTATTCATTTGCATTTAATTTTTTTGTCCTTAGCAGGTTTTCAATTCATTGAATAAAAAAGAATATACTACCTTATTGAATTCAAAATTTAATATTTGTTTATGCCTAATAATGAAATTAAAAGTTTCAAAAAAAAAAAAAAAAATTGGACATTGTATAAACGAAGATAAGAAAATATATATACATTTTGAATAATAATAATAAATAAATAAATATTAAATATAACAACTCAAGTATTCAAACATGCAATTATTAATAAAATATATATTATATGTATAATAAGTAGGTACATACTGTCAATACAAATATAATTATAAATTTTTATAGTCATAACTCATACTATAAGTTATTTGTATGATTGTTTCAAAAATAATTTTGATCGTATCTTTGCTCGTGATGTTGTTTCAATTACATCTGAATAACATTAATTCAAAGAAATTTTTTTCCTTTTCTTTATATAAATAAGTGCTTCCTTGAAATGTTTTCGATTACTAATTAGTTCAAATCAGTACAAGCATTCGACAGGTTCCATAACTTCATGTTAAATTATAGTAATTCCAAATCAATTTTCCTCTCAAGACAAAACCCCGTACTAAGGGTTATAAAAATTTCACTATATTAATTAGGTAAATAATATTATTATTATATGTGTAAATAAAAAAAAAAATTCAATATGATTTATAAATTCACATTATACTAAATATACGGCTGATTTTATATTATATTTATAGATGGTTTTATCATTGTTATATTATTAAACTTTTAGTTTGAAACAACCCTATTATATAATAAATAATATTAATTTACATCAAACACATTTTCAACATTTACAACTTAATATATTTTTTTAATTTAATTTAATTTAATTATTTTTTTTGGGTGATGGTATAATTTTGTTTTGTATTTTTTATGACGCTATTCAGACTTTGAAGTGCCTAAACTCAAAACTAACACCCACGTGTTGAATGCGAAATTATTTTCAAAATAATGGAAAATTTACGTTTGAAATAACTGTAATTATATTAATCTTGCAAAGATCATATAATTGTTTTCGTACACTATTGATTCATTTAAACGGTACTACAGTTCCACAAATATGTCATCATATTACAATATTATTATGCAATAACAAAATCGACTCAAATGTGTTAAGTCGACGTTTTCAACAATCCGAAATTCTCGCGCCAACTTATTTTCACTTTGAAAGTGACAAAAAGAAAAATAACAAAAACTTAGGTATATGTATACCATTCAGACTGTATAATATTAATTGTCTTATATTTTGGCCACATAGGTTTTAGCTTGGTCCAGTGTTCCGCAAAGGAATAAGTTGCAGCAGCAGTACTGCGTACAGATGCCAACGACAGGTGATACGCACGCTCGAGTCAACTCCGAAAACACAGAATTTTGTTTTTTGTTTTTTTACTGCTAAACGAATGAATATTTTTGACAATACGAAAAGACCGCTGTTTTTTTTTTTGTTTTTGTTTTCGCGGCCCTAGAAACAATACACAATGAATTATGAAAATATGCATTTTGGTATAATATTATTATAACCACCGGTGCACCTATAACAAAAACAATTAACATATATAATAGTTACCACGACTAAAAAACACCCGCGTGGTAAACAATGTGTATAGTAATTTGACAGTAAGTTCGAAGCAAATTCTAATTTTTGAAACACGTGTAATGAATAGCTAACTCTTAGAGAGGGCATTTTTATTTCAAAGGTTATGAATCCATCAAATATTGCAATATTATCAGATCAACAATATTTAAAATTTTTAACTTTCTAGTCCAAAACTTTAAAACGCTGCGTGTATTCTAATTATTCTTGATAGTCTTATAAAACTCGAAGAACCTCAAATCCTATTCCTAATCCAAAATTGTTATTATAAAATGGTCAAATAACCATAATATATTATTGTATTAAATTTGATATAAGTATATATATACATATACCTTTTAATATTATACAATTATTGGATTTTTAGACTGGAGACTGGTTATACTAAGATGAAAAATTATGACAAAACTAAATTACATACATTTTCTGTTTTCTTTGAAATATTTCGTAAATCTAACTTTTTTGAAATTTTAAATATGTATAAAATTTATAAAGTACCTACATTTTTACGGTTTAGGCTCACATAATAAGCGATATTTTTCAGTCAAATGCAAGAATATTATTAGGGCTAGGAATGTAACTGCTTAAAATAAATACTTTTATATGCTGTTAATCTATAAAAATGCGCCTTTAAAATCATCTTGTTTTTTTTTTTTTTTTTATTTCAAACAAGATTTAAACAAGCAAAAGATTATTTACTAAACATGAAAAAAATATTTTGTAAGGTTGCACAATTTCAAATTTTGTATATGAACTTTCAGTCTGAAAAAATAACTATTCTCATTTAATTTTTCATCGCCATTCATGATCTAAAATTAATTACGTCATATAAATTTATTAAATAATGATATTTGATTAGGTAAAACTTTGCTAATATGTTGAAAAATTACTATTTTAAGTTAAAATTAAAAAAAAAAATCGATTTGAGAGTTAGACGTTATAAGAAATCTAAGATACTCTAATATATAAACAAATAACAAAAATGTTCAAATAATTATAAATAAAATTGTCTGAATTTAATTCAAATGTATATTAAACACAGACGTTATAAGACGAATATATTTACCGTAATTAATTTTGAAAAACAATACGAAGTACCTATATCAAAATTTTAGCTAAAATCCTTATTGTCATTAAATATTATTTTGTTGCGAAATCATCAAGTATCGATTCTCCGTTATGAAATCCTTTATCTGTTTCTGAAATTTCGTCATTGTTTACGCCTCGTGACCGTTTGTTGCGTGTTATCGAATATTGTTTGTCAACGATATCTTTATAATTATTATATTGTTATACTTACAGCCGTGTCAATGCTGGACCGTATAAGTCTTACTAACTATACTAAAATATAATCTACCTATATAATGATATTATTGTCAAGTCAAATAAACTGTTTAAAAATATTAATCCTAAACTAAGATAAATTTTAATTAATGACTCTTATTGAAATATTCATAATGTATTAAAGTTAAATGCTGATATATATATAAATATATATCACTACCTATATAAATGTATTATGCCATAAAAGATTTTTGATTCTTCTCATAATATATTATAGTATAATAAGAGATACGAGTTTAGTTAATTACTTATAATATATTTATGTGGAATTTTGTGTTTTTGCCGAATATAATATGCAATATATATATATGTTAAGTCATACTATTATTGCATGTGCTGTTTACACCGAAGGGTATAATAAAACGAAAACACTGTGCTTCAAAATAATATTATTCATCATGAGTTGTCGTGGTAAATTCAGTACTCGTACAAAACGTGCATTTTAGACAATCTACCTATTTTCTAATATTATTATTTCAAACAACAAAATCATTGTACGACATTATTTGGTTATTAATTATAAATATAATTAATATAAAACTCGATAGTTGATATAAAATTTTAATATTAATAACAATTTATTAACTTGAAGTGATATTCACTTTCCAAACTTTGATTAATAAATTTACACATACATAAAATAGATATTATGTGTATTTTATATTGCTACATAAAACTAAATTAACATAAACAATAAATTACGAAAAAATACGATTTTAAGATTATCTTAAATTACATAATGGAATAATTTAACGTATTTTTAAACGTGTAAGACTAATCTTTTACACACACACACACATACACACACAAAGTAATGTGCACAAGTCTATGTTATTATATAGAGTGAAAAAACACGAAGTTTAAAAAAAAATTCTCACGTTCATTGTTTTATTACGAAACTTGAATTATTTTTTAGGCCGACCTAGTGACCGAGATCTGAAAAATATAAACCCTTTTTTTCTTTTTGTGGTACCCCGACGCCCTTATCATTCTTGTTATTTTTTATTAACGTAAAATGAATATAATATAGAGTACACACAAAAAGTAGTATAAAAAATAAAATACGATCCAAATGAGGATAACGGTCTCGATCCCGCATTGTTTTTTGTGGGGGTATTTTTTTTTTCATTTTGCATTTTAACGTATCTGTATGTGCCCTCGTTTATACGTAATTAAGACTCAGAGGGAAAACAATACGGTCCGATGGAAAAAAAAAGGAAAAAAACAACAACCGGACTAAATATCCGTTATCTTGATTCTGTGGACATTCATAATAATAAGAAAAAAAAATGTATAGAAAAAATTGCGTTTTCCTTCCGACTGACTCTGATTTAATTACAAACAGTATTCACTCTTTGGAACCACACGAGTGTACTCAACGAATTATTTTTTAATTTATTTCAAGTACGGGGTATAATATTTTTTTCTTTCGTCACAAAAAAATGTCTATTCATTTCTCAAAGTTATATTTAAAAACTCATTTCTGCGTAATTCTGTTGTACAATAAGCTGCGCAATGTACTTATATGTTTATTGTATATGTATAAGGATAAATGTGTATTGTGCATATTTAATTGAACAATATAACGTAGACATGTACTCGGAATTTACTGACTTCGTAAAAGCTGCGACAAAGGCGTCCGCTGAGCTAATAATTGTTACAAAAAAAATTCAAATAATAAAGTTGTATACTTGAACAAAAAATAATTTATTATAGTGTGGTGAATCGCGAGTAACGCTGTTTCGTACAAAGAGATAAAAAAAAAAATGCTATAAAATTAACTATATCAAATTAATATTCCACGACAAAACATTTACAGCGTAATTTACGAGTCTGCTAATAACCGATTATGAGACTTATACAGGCGGAATTTGATCGAATCATTGCAACCGTACAGGTCGTAGCTGGAGGTATACACGAAAAGTACCCACGCCGATAGTTTATTGTGTTATAGTGTTGCAGTAGTTGTGCAACCTAACCACTCGGAGACGATACTTCGAAATCAAACTGCTGAACAGAATAGAATATTATCTATTTCGTGAATAATCCTATGCGTGAACAAGCAATCTAATGTTTTTTGGCGTAATTTTTAATTTCGAACGTCTTGCGTCGTATAGTACTTTGAAATTTCCAATATAAGATGCTCACTGGAGGGATCTGTATTGTAAACCACGACACACGTAATATCTTTGTATGGTGTTCAGACAACCACGTGCGTCCGGAACTTGGTATACACAATTTATGTATGTATATATATTTTATTGTAGACACTTGGCACGATTAATGATTCATACTGTTTAGAAGACACTTCGGAGAATCATCATTAGTGGTCCAACGCGTGTAAAAATTTGTACAGTAAGTGAAACCTTATAAACGTACACACACACACATATATTTATAAAATATCGTCTGGTGTCATCGTAGCAGAATATGTGACACGTAAAGGCTGTGCAGTGTTACATACAATCAGACATGACGTATCTCGGAGTTCCGTTTACCTTCAGGTATAAACGAATTACGTGCATAACACATGTAATAATAATATATAGAATGTTTTATAATAAAATGGGTAGGTATGTTTCTCTGAATACGAACTCAACTGAAAATCAATGAATTCGTCGGCAGAAATATAAATATATATTTATTTTTATATATTATAATGTGATTGTTTCCATAACTCGTGTGCGAATCATAGCGTATAACTATCAGGCTGTGGGTTGAATACGTTAAAAAAAAAAAAGGTTTAAGCCATATTATATCTCATACTTGTAAGACATTGAAACATAATATTATGTATTAAAAATGCATAAACGTTCGAACAGTGAATCGTGAAGAAAAAATAATATGCAAAATACAATTTTGTATATAATTCATTTTTAAACGAATGATTTGATTGAATATTATACTTTTTCGATAAAGTTAACTAAAACCAATAGAAACTTTAAAACGTATTAGAATCACAAGCGTAAATTTATTACGTTGTTACATGTCATCAATATTATTATACGCTTCTAAACTCAGAAATTCTATGTATCATGTACTATTAAAAATAGGTCCGTGGGACATATTGTACGCAGATCTCACAATATATTATATAGTACATGTACGCTGTACTTCGTAGAAAGACGCGCAACCAAACGGTCGTGCAATGCGTTTTATAAACGTATCGTTATTTGTTAGCGAAAATCATTACGGCCCTCGAGTCGATAGGTTCTTGCTTGGGAAGGTTGCTTTCAATAATAATATGTCATACACATTTGACAATACGTCGCAATAGGTAAAGTGAGTACAGTATATATATATTTGTTCAACATTATAATCCTTACAATAAGTAATAATAATAAGGACTCGGGTGATTATCGATATGCCGCGTCCCCGGAACTGCATATATTGTACCTAACTATACATAATATGTGTATGTTATATAATACGAGTAAAAGAGTCTTCATCGGTATAAATCACTAGATCTTCTAGTTGAACGGGATGTCCGGAAACGACCCAGCGGCACCATTGAAATGTTAATGGTGTTACATCTGAGAAAAAAATACAATCATAAATAAAAAAAACGTTTCGCCATCGGGGTCTTCGCGCCGCTCTAATCACGTGCGTGTATGCGGAAACCTTTCAGGTACGGACGAACAAAACAAAATAAAAAATACAATATGAATCGGGGTCACCGGAACTACCCCATACGTTATGGGCGAACCGTCTTTTTTTTTTTATACACATAACACGCACCCTAACCCTTTTTTGGACGACCGGGACTGCACCCCTGCAGAAAAGACTCTGTGAATTTTTTTCGGTAGTCGTGCGCTACAGTCTTCGTCGCTGTCCTCGTCCCGCACGAGGAAGAAGACGCGATGCGCACCGAACGGTTTTTTTTACACTCTTTTTTACTCGCGCTCTCTTTCTCTCTCTCTCTCGTTTTAAATAATTCTATTGTGGACGTGTTCAGATTGGGAGCCAGTCGTAGGGCGAGTAGCCGATACAATACTCGTGTGATCCTATGTTTGCATGCATGTAGGTATTCCATACGCGTATTACTATGTATGCATAAAAAAAAAAAGCCGTACATAGATAGTGCGCGCGTTGAGCAATAAGTGAACTGCTGCAGGTACGTCCGGATCGGTCGAATCGGTTAAAAAAATCTCCTGCCCGGAACAAAAAGAAACGTCGAATAAAAAATAAAATATAAAAAACGATCGTCCTAACCCGACAACGTATATTTTCTTCTCGCGCATTGTCATTGGGTGCACTTATTATACAACACGCACACGTACGACACACATAGGTATCATCAGCTACGTGTAATATATTATAGGTGCCGTATAGGTATCCATATTATATATTATATTCGCGCCGCTGTTCGACGATTCCACTTCGATGAGCTTTTGCGTCGCGCGCGTGATAAATTACTGTGAGAATACTGAGAATATTATAATATCATAACCGTCCTCCGGAAAGAATTTCGTTTCGCAACGAACTCGGTGGCGGCGGCGGCGATGAAGTTTATAAAACTTTTACTCTACATATTATTTTAATAACATTCGTGCTATACATGAAATTACTTACGCAGGTCGACCTCGGTCCGTGCGATCTTCGAAAATAATAATAATATAATTACCATAATATTATATGTATTATAAACGCGTGCTGGTCCACGAAACGTACAACTCACGTTACGTGTTATTATCATTATTATTAAAGCAATATAGATAGTGTACGCTAATAGAATTTTATTCATCCATTGTCGTGTGTGTCATATTGTACCTTAGTTTGTACGATTATTATAGTAATTCGCAGTATAGCGTTATATATTATAAAGGTGCGAGGATGTATAGTTATGTACGCTAAGTCGCGCCGGCGAAAGAGAAAGGATGATGTTCGCATAGTAATATTATTTTTCTTCCGTTTCAACAGATATAATGTAATATGTATAATTTATATGTATACTATCGCTTGCCTGCAAGAAAAATCTACCAATACCATCATGCCTCATTGTGTTATACTCAATGGAGGTAAAAGAAATCTGGAATTAAAACGTTTTGAATTGCTGCCATACTCACGGGATTTTGGTGTTTAACCGATTCGTGACAATGATAATAATAAATAAAATTGTAACACGCACATAATTAAAATTTTCAACTCGCCATCGTCTAAACCAAATAATTACCATTCGAATTTCATATTTTATTGCTTAAATTTGTGTGCACAGAATAGATGAAATGTGATAAAATCTGTGTATTAAGATTTAAAAAAAAAAACAGTATTTAAATGACATCGCACAACCGAAAGTGTAATAACCATATTGATGTACAAACATTTTAAATTCTGAATTAATATTAACTACGTATGTATATACAATGATTCATGCGGAATTAAAATAATAAAAACATTACAGGGTGCGATCACCACTTTTTTAATAAAAACAAATTCTACGGTACATTACTGAATATACTTTGACAAATTATTGTTCGGTTGTTAATAAATAATACTAATTTATATATAACTTCCTTATGAAAATATGCACACATAACACAATAATCAATAGGTAATACTTTAATAGCGTTGTCAGCTTTGCCAGTCAAAGCGTTATAATAAATGTGTAATTGAAATTTATACAGGATGATTATTATTTTATCGGGAATCAGACAATACCTTAGAAAATATACAAGAAGTCTATTGATAATTTTTTATTTAAATTTTATATTTTAATGAGACTATCAGTTGTATAATGTTTTTAAATTTAAACAACAATTTTTAATTCTTCGTATTTTTTTAGATATTCTTAAGCTTAATATAAAATTATTTTGTTTAACATACTATAGACGTGATTACTCTGTATGATAGTCTCTTATGGAGCACATTACATCGACTATTGTAATATACTCAAACTCACAAAATTGGTTCCCTCCTCAATTGAATTCAGAATGATTCATGATAATCAATAATTGGTATTTGGTACCACTCTCAATAATTTGAAAATCAGAAAAATATTTTTGTTTTTTTTCCGTCATTCTTATAAATGAATGCGTAAAGTATATAATATTATATTGCGTATTGTGTTTGTATTTACTCCTCTGAAACCGTTTTCTGTTTGATTGTTCAAAGAGGGTAGTGGTCATTGTCGTAATAGGGATCAAACATTAAACAACATGTTTTGTTCCGATTAAGTGTTAGTAAAAATCAACGTTTTCTGCGTTTTTTGCCTTAATATAAGTCAAGTCATTTAGGGGTCATTATTACATAATAAAAATAAAATATATAGACGATAAATACGTGCGGAAAAGATGAATAGTGTTTTGTTATAACAATGTTAAGTTATACTTATTATAAATGAGGCATCATTTTTAAAACTCCTTTAAGATTGGATTAATGATATTAATACTTAATAGTAGCATACCAACTTTTATAGATTTTATGCAGAATAATAATATTAAATAACTATATACGCTGTACTTACAAAGTAAACTGTGTCATAAGGCAACTCGCAAAGTGAGCAATCCACTTAATTTGTTTTAAAATAAAATTGTTTATAATACACTGATGTATTTTGTATAATTTTTTAATATTCATGAAGTTATTTATAATATTTATAATACGATTTATGGTAATTAATTATTAAAGGAAATGATTTCCTAACAGCTTGTAAAAAATCAGTTTTACTATTATAAAGATCAATGCAAAAATTAGAATAACTTTTTAATCTAAAAATAATTTAATTATTGATATGTTTATTTTATATGATCTAATTTTGGTTTTTTAAGTAATTAATTGCTTTTATTGATTTATAGAATTTATTAAATTGATATACACCTAAGTGTAGTTCATCTACGGAAATTATTCCGTACTTTAATTATGTTTATATTATGAGCGGAATGTTAAAGTGAAGAAAAAATCGAGAAGAACCTCCCCAAAACATAGTTATAAGTATTGTAGACTACGCGCATAACTCGGAATAGTGGTCATTAAAAAGTAATGAATTTTTGTTCATAGTAAATGTAATTACGTAATATTTTTTTTTATATATTTATCAATTACTTAAAATTTAGATTTTATCTCGGAAATTATGTTACCACGTAATATTGTAATATATTGGTATTTAGCCTATATAGGTATTTTTTCCTGTTCTTTCATAATTTTTGTGTATTACTTATTTAATACAATTTTTTTTACTGTTTGCATTAAATCCGGTGTTTAAATACTCTGTAATGGTTATATTGTGTGCGTTTTTCAGCCGAAAACGGACCATGCAAGATTACCGATAATAATTTAGTCACAAACAAAATATTATAACACTCTCCATATTTTACATTTCGTGCAGATATTTTATTAGATAGCATACAACATTTCTAGCGTAAATGTGATATGACGTTTAGATAATATGCAACCTTTAACATAGGTACTATCGCGTGCCTGTTTCAGATTAATACCGTAATATTGCCGAGACAGACCAATTGCCATGCATCAGTGACAGCTATAGATCTAAGTGTGTTTAGGAGAAAGTGAATATGTGGGCAGAACGTCTATATATACCACGCGAAATTAGTATAGAAGTATGTAATATAATATTATTACATAAGTTTGATTTTTTCCACATAAATCTCGAGTGAATGATACCTGTAGCTTTCCGTGAGCTTTTTAAATGCAGAAAAATTAAAAGAATTTTTTAAAACGAAAATTTATCGATTGAAATATAACAAAAAATAGATTTACAAAAGTAATTTACAAATGAAGTTCCGTTGGCCGTTTCAGTAGACCACTATTTATACATTTATATTATCGCCATCATCGATATTTTGTGTAATTAATGAGTTATTAATTAATTTATGTTATTAGGTAACTATATACTAATATAATACATGATGAAAAAAATATTTACGTTAATATATACCGTCCACTCAATGGTACATAATATTCTCAATAAAATGACACAATTTAATGTAACATTTTAAGATTTTTCGAAAACTATTGACTCAATTATTATTTATTGTAGACGACGTATTATTATGTTGATACTTAGTTATATATATAAAAAAAAATTAATATAATTAAACATAATATACGAATCGATTGTTTGAAATCCATTTGTACTGTCTAAAAAGTATGAAAACGACAAGTCATAGATTCAAAATAATGGGTAACTAAAATCATACGTATCATCCGTCGATGGCAGATAATCATCGGTAGCTCTATTACTATGACATGTACCGTTGTTAGAATCACGCACTCCAAGTTGTATACAATATAATATAATACGTATATTATGTAAATAAATATGCGTCTAATATTAAATTTTATGTTTAACAAAAGCCGCAGTGTCTCTTGAGCGCTGTAAGTCTTACAGAGAAACTCCATGCGGTGTAGGTAACACGTATTTCACGTAATCATAATGTACTTCTTACGTCAACCACAGAAACGCCATAAAAAAATGCTCGTCTCGATATTATATTATTGTTGTACGGGTAAAAAATGCAAAATAAATTCCCTATTGTATTCGCGGCGCGGAAGTATAATATTATAATAACAATGAGGTCCGAGACGACAAATTGAGATTTGACCCGACTCGTGAGCATATATGTATCCACTACATTGTACGTACGTCGTAAAGTATAAGCATAATATATTTTTTTTTGTGTCCATATATATATATATTATGTATAAAGAGAGCATATCGGAAATGTATCTATGCGCGCGCGTGTTATTGTACCTACGTATACATACGAGTATTATGTTGAACCGAGAACGTTCATTGTGGCGACTAAATTGTGTCGTCACACACTGACTTAAAACGACCATTGATATCATAGACAACTATTATTATTGATATCGTACTGTATACTGAATGATATGACATTATGTTATTATGAAGAACTATACTGACTATTGATGTTACAGACGCACGTCGTTCGCGGAACCATAGAATATAGTGAAATGTCAATGACGTCTTTATGCATATTAGTATATTTTATAAGAATATTTGTACACGATTATTACTGTTCGACTTAAAATTACCAATAGGCATATTTAAATACGAATATTATGCACAAATTGCTCTGCGACTATACCAAAAACGCCCGTAGAAATACAAACCAGAGGGAGAGGGAAGTCAAAAGTTTAAGACTACCATTAGAAATAATTTAATGCTTACCTATAGGCTATAATTGATGCACACAAAATAATATAATTTAAAATTTAATCTCAATTACCATATTTCTTTTTTTACAACTTACAACGTACAAATAATCATGGCTTAAATATTTAAGCCATGCAAGTAGGTAATAAAACAATTAAATATTAAATATTAACTAAAATAACGAGAGTGGGGGCATGCTCCTCCAGTCACTACCTACGGGCGCCCTTGGACAAACTTATAATTCGAAAACATGAAATTTAAAATATAAAGAGGCAAAATAAATTGAAAAACAAAAATGAATAATTGGATAAGGAAAAATACAAATATTCGTATATTTGAAATCAAAGAACATCGTCTGTCAACTAAAGCCATTACAATATTAGAAATACCCAGTTATAAATTATAATAATATTTCGAATATGCAATATAAAATGTAGTACGTATGAACCTACCTATAGTACTCTAATGTAAAACAAATTGAGACCTAATTTAAGTAAACAATATAAACATTATTGTTTTTTAATATTATATAAGTGTTGTATTGGGGATAGACACTTTTTATTTTCAGTTACCAGGTAATAACATACGTACTTATAATAGCCAATTCGTACGGCGGTGTAAACGATTTGTACAAGAGCGAAAAACAAATCGCCATTTAAAAACGTATATTATGAATATCACGTAAAAAGCTGTTTGATACAAAAATACCATAATATGAATTAAATGGAATACGTAAAAACAAAAAACAAATTAAACGTCAACGTTACAATAACAAAAAAAAAAAATTTTAATTTTATAACCATACAATTATTACATAGACGTTTATGTTTATTCTATATAGCGTTATGGCATTCTGTATAATATAATATATACATAGGATTATCGTGTTAATTATGTACACAATTGAGGGCAAAGGGTCAACATTTTAAGCGATTCAATCGGTATACTTATACTTAAGTATGTAATTGCAATGAATAATGACAGTGGACACCGTTAATAATAATAATAAAAAAAAATAGTTTTCATAAATCTCCATTTCACCAACCATAACACAAACGTCTCATTATTTTTTTTTTTTTTTATTGTTCCACGATTCCAGTGTAAAACAGGCAATGATTTATTTACAAACCGGTAACGACGACGCGTTGTAAAAAATAATTCAAATTAATTGACCGTCGTAACAATTAACAACTCTTCGGACCGGTACATATATTTCGAGCTCGTTCACGACATTTTAATTAACCGTACCTATATAATATGTATATGACGAACCGATGTACACTCGCAACCGTATAAATGTACTCGTATATTAGATATTTAAATATTTTATACACGGCATATTTTTAATCGCCGGGTTTCTTGTGTTATTGTTTCACAGATAAATGCTTTTTAAACGATAAAACATATTACGTGTAATCAAAATCGTTCACGGTTCATAATAAAATAAAATAATTACGTATCACATTATAACATACGTTGTATATCATAAATTAAATGGCTGTTTATCGTTGGCCGCAAGTACAGGATATATTGTTTGTATAAATAAAAACAAATGCGATAACATATTTTACAGACTTACACACATATTTACATACCTGTGTGTGTGTGTGTGTGTGACGTGTGAGTAACAAAAACTGCGCGTATGATGCTCACAAACAGTCGTAAAACTTTTGCAATTTTTAAAATGATGTCCGACGAGATAGCTGCAGCCAGAATGCAAGACTCTCGTTTTCTACAAATATAATATGTTATACATTTCTCACGATGTTAATTGTTTTGGGCGTAAACGTCGTGTAATCAATATTGCATAAGCTCATGAGTCAGATTTTTTTGTTTTAACGACAAAAAGTAATTTCAATTCTGCCGAAATAAAATAAATACGATCGTATATTATTGGTGGTCAATAGCTACTATTATATGTATATAATATTGTCGATGGATCTTGCGGTTACCGCGTTAAGCTATTATTTCTGTTGACCATACTGTTAAATTACAAACCACAACAATTTCACTGTCTGAGATCATACATATACGCTGAGTACAGCTGATATCAAACTCATCTTCATTGCAAAACATCAAAACACTAATATTAAATCGTTTACCTTTTTATTATATGAAGGATTTAAAAAAAAAAGTAGAACATTATTCTTCGATTTATTCGTATGATACTATATCCTATAAATTATAGTGATTATTATAATTATTTTTATAATTATAATTATGATTATGATTATTATTATTTAAGAATGGACTAAATACAACAAAATCATTGGGACTAAAACATTGATTGGTAATATTTATATATCATAACCAAATGTCTAATTTTTTATTTTATTCAAAATTATTGAAATTTTTACTTCTACGGTTATATTATTCAAAAAGTCGCTATTTTAGATACTGGACTATGGTTTTTATTACAGTTTTATAAATTTATAATTATTAAAATATTATAGGAAAAAAATTAAAACACATACTATGATATGCAAAGAAAATACCAAAATACCTACTGTATTGTAATATATATTTAACTTCAACGATAAAATAATTTTGCTGAGATCGAAATTTAAAGTATCTTATCAACATAATATTATATACCTATTTATTCAATACAATAATATACAATCGAGATTAAAACAACGAGTAAATTATCCGACTCGGACGTAGGCGTAATGCACGTACGGTTACTTACATATTTAATTAACCTGACGACATATCGCTGAACCAGAAATTATATCTATAGGTATAATTAGTCTGAAAATTATTATTGAGATTATTTATGATGAAAATGCAATGTAAAAACATAACGTCAAAAAGTTTGTTGAATTTTTAGGGGAAAGGACTTAATTTTTTTTATAACAAGCATTACATTAAATTAATCAAACGCATATTTGCATAATTGCATTATCCATTATACTGATGTTTTAATTATTTGTATTTCTTGTATTATAAAATTTATAATACTATTACTGTGCAATAAACAACAACAAACTAAAAAACTAAGCTTAAAATTTCTATAATCACGATATTTTATCATTGGTATTTAATACTTTGAAGAAAAAAAACTAAATATTTTTACTTCCGTGATAAAATGACTTGGGCTAAATATAAAAAATAATAATAGCAAAAACAGATCAACATCGATTCTAATTTATGAATGAATTACAATAAAACTGTTACAATATTACGTATTACATTTTCATGATAATATCCTATTTTATTAAAAAAAAAAAATATTTAAAATATTTATGCTATACTTTTACAATTAAAATATAATATTCAAACATATTATTATTATTATTATTTTTAACTATAGGTTTGACATCAAAAGTTGGCACTAGACTGCCCAGTAACAAAATCATCCGGAATTAATTTTCTCGTTTAAATGCATTGCGAATATTTCGTCAACAACGATATTATAGTCATATAGAGGTGGAATGTCTGGTATGGTTTTTTTTTGAAATTGTGTTGAATGGGATTGTTTGATGAAGTATTTTTTGTAATATTTATAGTTAAAATGTTTTTGACTGTTTTCATGTTTAGATCTTTGTGACGTTTTTCGTTCAAGTCACACCATTGAGCAGAGGCTTTTTCATTGGAAGGATATTGACTCGAAGCTTGAATAGTTTTGGTTAGCAAAATGGCTTGACACAACCCCACATTTAAACACTACAAATCCATATTATCAGTTACTTTAGTATGGATTTGTAAATTAATAATATTTTATGAATTAATATATTTATATAATAATATAACACTAGGCATCATTGAAATTAGACATTTTTTTTTTTTTTTTGATGATTAACTCCCGTAAGCTTCCCTCTCTTAGAACCAACATCTATAGTATCGCAGCTATAGAAGCATATTCTACCATACACTGGTTCACGGTAACTATGGAGCTGGTAATACTATCGTTTTTTAGTACTAACTTGTGTAATTTTGCAAAACACCAAAACTCTTATGTAGGTATATATTATATTGTGTACATAGTTTCTTCATAATTTATAACATATATGTTTTAAAATAATAAAATATTATAATATGTTATTATGTGTGCCTATTATTCAGTTTCGCAACGTCGTATCGTATACATAATAATATACCATTCACGGCTACTGAGGGGAATATACACGAACGGTGTTTTTGTTTTCGTTGTTTTTTTTTTATTGTTTTTGTTTTCTTCAATGCGCATTAAACGATTTCTATGCGTATATATCAATATTAATATAGAAATTGTAGGTCTTTTAATTTTACTAAGCTAATTTTCTGCAATGATTGAAGTGGTCTAAAGGTATTAAGTTTTACGAATTACGACTCGTAAGGTCTAATGTTTGTTTAAACTCAATATAATATATAGAATGAAACACCTCCAGTTACTTAGCGATTTCATTTTAAATTTTTATTCAAACAAAAATATTACATTTTGTACAATACCGCTTGTACGCATATTTTTAAAACCCTTTTATTATAATATTTTATTTTATCGTGACTTCATAATTTAAACCTGGTCGTCGGCGAGTCATCGTCGCGAATTATAATAATAAAAATAATAAAAAATTAGGGTTAATATTATTTTATAATATTTTATCGTTATACATCAAAATACAATATTATAATATATTATAGTATGTGCATACACACAATGTTATATTATTATCCAAACGACGACGGTGCGATAATCGTTTTTTTTCTTCCTGGTCGCCGGAGGGCCGTTTGTCGCGCAGCACCACCGTCGGTATAGGCACCTACCATTATGATAATATTTTGTAACGGCGATATTATGCTGTGGTGGTAATCGTATAATATTGCACACACTCATTTAACGAACGCATTTGTCTAAAACTCTCGCACACTCGTTATTATATTGTTAATATTGTATCACTCTAAATTTTAATATCGCGTTTATTGTATTTATTACGCGTTATTATATTATATACTATCAGCCCGATACACATTAGACACAATATATTAATATGATACGTACACGACGACTAATCGACCATAAATCCGCGAACAATATTAAAATTATTTTTAATGGCCACCCGGGGGTGAAACGTATGTATGTGTCTGCGTGTGGGTATATGGGACGCGGTTTTTTTTTTTCATGAGTTCGTCCTGACCGTAAATTTTTTTTTTGTTTGTTTGGTTATTATCATTACTATTATTATTTTTTGTATTTGTTTATTGTCTACGCGCCGCCCAATACACTATATATTATCGTATACGACTTACTGCGCATATTTAATATCGTATACACGCGGTATATACGCGGGGCATGACCGAGAGGGATAAGTATGAAAAAAAAAACAAAAATAGCCCCGTCACCACCATGATATTATAATATACATATATTATGTGCATACCGTCCTGGGCGCCGGTGACAGCGGCAACGTATAAAAAATTAATATAAAAAAAAAAAACTGTTATTCATTGTGCAAAGGGTTGACGATGAGAACCCGGTCCTATACTGTACGGTACTTGGTTCATTAGACCATATACTATTAGGAGGTATATGTGTATATAATAATAAATTATGCGTATAATGCGCGTACGACGGTGTGAGAAAAAAAAACCCGATCCGACCCTGAGCTGTCGCGGCGAACCGGTCCGAGGGACGCATTAGAATATTATGTGTAAAAAGCGCGCGCGCGGTCAGAGTCGAATAAAAAAATAACCGAAAATAATAATAAAAAATGTCCACCGTATATGTGCACTAGGTTAGAGTTTTTTTTTTTTTTGTTTTTTTGTTTTGTTTTTCGTTACGTCCGCGTGATCACTGCGCGCAGCCATTGTTTTGCAATCATGCAAATGATTTACACGGTCGATTTTCGACTTTTTTTTTCGCGCCCGACCCAAATCGGCGCGTAACGATCTCGTTGTTTGTTTAACACACGCGAGTTGAAAAAAAAAATATCTAAACGAAACGGGGAAAAAAAGCCGACTAGAAAATTAGTACATTTTGACTGCGATCCGCGATGTGTGTGTGTGTAACAGTATAAATTATGCGATGTAATTTTTCAGTTAATTGTCGTGCGACAGGCGATTTGACGGGTTATACAATATATAATAATATTATTTCCTACGTGAAAAACGATATGTGAACGAATGTTGTACGACCCAATCCTCATTGTTCTGCGTGTCGTCTATTACATTATCATAGTAATAATGATAATTAGTATTATTTCATACGTGTTTACATTTTTTTGTTAAATCCAAACGGGCTTACACGTTTAGCTATATGATAGGGCTTCATTTTTTTTTTTTTTATTGTACAAATTGGTATTAGTTTTTTTTTTTATTATTACTTTTTAACATTTGTCAATTTAACACAAATTATAATAATATATTATAATAGTACTACGTATACAGCTGTATGTAACAATAATACCTATAATGATATTTTTCCAGCATACAAGTATTATACTAACAATTTAAAAGAGAAGCATTGCACAATGAAACCTTTATATATATTTCAAATTTTGTATTGTTTATGATCTTGTATACATGTTCTGCAAACTTTAAAATATCTTCAATTTCGTACTTGATTAATTTTAAGATTCTTAGACTTAATATTTTTTGCAAAAAAAAATGAAAAATATAAAAATATTTTTAATTTCAAAACTAGTAAAACAATAGTAAATATATAAATATATAAATGTATATAAAATAATTATATTATTTATTTCACTCGTTACACATGTTAGGAAATGTCCCTAATTTATTTTCTTGAACAACATATTTTTATATTTAGTTGTTCTAATTCAAATAGTATTATTATGTTTTAAAAAATCTAATTATTTTATTAAAAAATGAAACTTATAATGTTATTGCTGTTTCATCAAATCAAATCAAACTGCAGAAAAAAACAAAATGATATTTTACTTTTTGTTCTATGTAAGTAATGTATAGAAATCGTATGTTCTAAAAGATTATATATTTGCAGTAAAAAAACTTATATCTAAAATAACGTCGCTATTTTGCTTATTAATCTAACCGTTAAGTCTAAATCTGCATTTTATTGCTGTAAAATATAATCGTTTAAGGTTTTTATGTTTGATGAATGAATGAAATAAATTGATGAATGGTGCGTGTTTTTCATTTAAATAAAAAAAAAATAATAATAATCATAAAATAATTCGTGCACGCGTTTATATAATATTATTATATCGTTGCACTGGTATTGACAGTTAAACGAGAAAATTAGACGTAATATTGTGTGAGTATATGTGTGTGTATATAAAGGTATTTCATTTTACCAATAATATTTACTACAAGTGCAGTTCGAAAAAATGTTTTTGGGTGATTTTTTTTTTTTTTTATATAATTCCGAGGGTGGCATATAAACGACGTTTAAACGGCATTTAATGGACCACGGTAGATCCCCTCGATGTTTACATACACTGCACATACGCTCGGGGAGAACGGAGAAAAAAATTGTGGTAAAAAAAAAAATAAATAATAGAAACAGTGCTGGTCAATATTACCTATACACAACAAATGCACAGCGGACGGTGTAAACCGCATTATATGTATATAATATAAACGCATTATACCTATAATGTATAGTAATAATAATAATAATAATGTATATAAAATCGTTGTCGTCGAGCAAACAAACGTCACGTCCGCACTACAGTCCGATAATATAATATCCCTTGTATACGATTATTGTATGGTCCGCACGACGAGCGTATACGCGAGGTATGGGTTGTTTTTTTTTTTTATTTTTATTTTCATATTATGTACATTCGTGTAGACGTATGTTTACCGTTCGTATTTTATACACATAGGTACACACAAATAATGTACAGCGATGGGTGTATGTGTGTGCGTTTACAAAAACGCTTCCGTTTCGAGTGGACAGACGGATTTTTTTTTTCCTCGTTATGGGAAAAAATAAAAAAAAAACGTACAACACCGCGCGTTCAATATCTGCCGCCGCTATGTATAATATAAACATTGCTTCGTGTTGCGTATAAGACGTCTTATGTTTGGGTAGACCAGTCATCGTGTTATATGTGTGTATAAATGTTCACGGACGAGAACGCGGTACGAAACTTTGTGTCCCTTTTTGTCGGTCCGATAATAATAATACACCGATATTGTGTGTACACAGTGTTACGCAACACACCGTTGTTTACACCAACCCACACATGCGTATATACATATATATATATGTTTATGTATATGTATTTATATTAGGATATATGCGTACAATATATAGTGTGTTTCATACCGTGAGAGTGTCCTGCCCTGTCCGTCCGCGTGTATATATATTGCGCATCTGTTGAACTCGGTGGACACAAACACAGTCTGTACAGACGACGGACCATGTGTGTGCGTATGCTCAATAAACATCGCACCGGCACTACAGAGTACCGTCATTGGTGCACTACGGTCAAACAGTCAAAAATAGCCAACTTGATCTTTGATCGTCGACCAGGTACACGGTCGGGTGTGTTCAAAACAATCTTTAACGGACCTTTAACGGTCCGCAACTAAACTATCAAGTCTGCCGACCACGGGGCTCGAGGAACTTGATGACTTCGAAAACAATGACATATCGATTTTGGGCAAACGCATATGCGCTATAGAAAAAAAAAAAAATACTTAAAACGCAGTTCAATATTATTTACTTACTTTTTCCACAAATCGCGTATTTAAGTCTAAATGGTTTTCAAGTGTATAATAATGTGTTCAAGTAATTATTATTCAAAAATCGTTAAAACATAGTCTTATTTTTAAATTATTATTCTGGTTTTTATATTATTTTTATAATCCTCCCGAGAGAAAAATAATACGCAGATTAAATTAGTATACTTCGAGTAACAGATCATAATTTACAATACGTAGGTATACGTATAATAATTAAAATTATGATGTTTAATTTATGATAAAATAAAACCAATTTTACTAATAATTTTTATAAACTGTAATAATTGATTAATCGTATAGAGTTTTTTTACCCAGTTAAATAGTTAATAATTATTCGATGTTAAATATTTTTGCATAAATATTCATTTTTTAACAGAATAGTGTTTTATTTGTATGAATGCATTAAAAAAAATTATAACATAAATATGTGTGAAATATTTGAATGAATGAAATAACTAAAAAATTGATGACATTTGAAAAAATGTGCAAAAATAACATTTTTTGATATGAGATGAGATAGATGCGCAATTCACTGTGAAACAAATTTGTGTCAAACCAGATTTTGAATTCACAGCTCCTTAAAAAATATGCAAACGCATCAATTCCTATCCCTGGCTATAATTATTAAATCTATACGTCTGCAATTTGTACATCAGAAATATGAATATGAATAACGACGGACACATGTTTTTTTTTATGTTTATCTGAAATTACGTAACAACAAATAAAATAATAATAATTAATAATACTTCCCTAGATACTTAGTTGTCACAAATTATTGGCAATCTATTTTACAGCAATAAAATACATTTAGTCGTTAATATGAAATGTTGATTTAAAAAATGTTTTAAAGAGGTTTATAATTACTAATTCTACCCTACCAATGGATTTTCTGATTATTATTTTTCAATAATAAAATAACTCAGTTCAATTATAATATATAAGCAAGGGATATTGTTATTGTAAAAGTAGAAATCCTAGTAAATAGAAAAATTCAGCGCTTTATTAAATTTTAGTACACATTTTAAATATTACATTAGTATGTATTTATGTACTACAATTGTATACAAATATTAATTAATATTTATGTGTGTATAAAGGTTAAAATTAATGATCATTTAGTTCTAGATAATTTAAAATTTATCCACCTCAAAATAATATAGCTATAAATTCAAAATATTACATAGGTAAATTTAAGAATAAAATTATTTATAAACATTTAAAAAAAAATATGTTACGAATATTTTTAAAAATGTAATTGTTTATTGATATGGCTAATAAGTTCTTTTAAGTAAAAATAATGTATAATATATTTTAATTTCATAAAATACTCTACTCGAAGCAATAAATAAAGTAAGCAATGATTAATTTATAAAACATATTAATTAATATTATATGTGTTGAAATTATTTATTTATTTATTTAAATATGATACCGCATAGCCATTAATTAATTTTAACTAGATGTTATAGTTTTTTATACAGAGATTTCATTATTCAATTAAGAATTAGTAGACTGGAGTGGCAATAAATAACATAAACAATGATGTTAATTTTTTCTCCCTTGTAATGGTTCTGAGAATTTTGTGAGAAAACCATTGGTTTTACTTCAACATGTGATTATTTTTCATAAAACACTCATTTGGTGTTGTAAAGCGTTCAATAACTTTTATTATTTTCTCTTAATGTTCTGCATGTCAATATGCAGTAGAATCATGCATTTGACATGTATTATGTATGAAGTACTTGAAAATAGGTCAAGTTATCCATTTCTGAGTACATTTTTTGGAAATCTCGATAAAAATACTTAAAAACGAGTTATTCAGTTGGTCACGAGTGAAGTGAATTCGATTATTACTTACCACATATTCGTGGTTAGATTAAACAAGTAATCATCTCATAATACTATACTGTTAACAAATTGCTCTTTTGAATTGAGAAACGTTTCAGTCACACTTTGAACAGTGTACCTATATATATAACTATAGTATAATATACATTATGATTCACCTCAAATTCTCGTCGTTGTCTTAGCGTGCGTTGATTATCAAATATTTAAGTTTTTTTTAAATCTCTAGATTATAACTACCTTTAATATTATATGTAGTTGACATATTTTGTTCAATAATAATAGTAATAGTTGTTCAAAGAATATTATTTATATAGGATTGTTTCTTAATTTAGTCTAGCTGTGTAGAGTAAATATCACCCATAAATAGCGTATACGTATACGCGTGTAGTAGGCCTATAATTATTTTTATAATATATACAGTATACCCCATCGTCTAGTACGGACAACGACGTTCATCCGCGGTCAGACAGTTCCGGGTGACAATTCCGCGGCTGTGGGAAACGATGCGATTCTGCGAGGAAAAAATATAGGGCCGGATGCAATAATATTAATAATAATATACGGCGACAATACAAAGCGCACGATGGTGATACACGCACACATACAGATGAGTTTTTATAGTTTCTCTGGGGGAAAGGCGAAAAAAATCTACTAATGGGGAACATTACACCCCAAAAAATAATATACGTTAAATTCGACCGGACGTTTTTATAATAAATATAATAATAATATATTATTCAAATGCTGCTGTTTATTCAAATAATAGATATATACACACACACACGCGCGTATATGACTGGCCGCTGTCGGGAGGAAACCCCCGACAAAAAAACAAGGAGAGAAAAAAGTGTCGGGTGCAGCTGAGTAGGGAAACGACGCCGTCGCCGGGGTACAATGCAGACGTTGACCTATAACCTGTACGGCCCGCGAGGTGGCGACCTTTGTGACCAGATGGTTTTTGCGCGAAACGGCAGTTTTTCGCCACAATAAAAGGCGATTGCCTATGACGATGACGTTATATTATACTACACACGCACACCGTGCATTTACTTCCAAACGACTGTTTTTGGGTAAAAACCGGAATTTGAATATTCTCGCAACGTCCGCGGACTAGACGTGCGATTCTCATGCTATTATATTATCTCACCCCCTTTCAACGTTTCCTGCGGTAGACAAACACTAACGGACCAGGTAAAGGTATAATTGTATAATTTATACATAAATCTGTCACTTTTATAGGCTACTTTAAACCGACTACCATAAATACATTATATTTATTAGTATTAATTTTACTTTATCGATTTTTACGTTTATATTTGTATGTATACATTTTATCGAATGTTGGATAAAATCCACGGACCAGCCTCTTATGCATTTAAAGATTGTGGTTTCGTCTTCGATTAATGATACAGGTATTTCTGCTCTAACTGTTTTGCGAGACTTTTTAAAAAATACATAATAATCTAAGTTTGAAATGTTAATATTAATTAGAAATTTATAACTATTAATGTTTAAATTATGTTTTTGAAAATAAGTAAACTATAATTTTTTTAAATTATTTAGAGTGTCTATTTTCATTTTATGTTATTTTTTGTAAAAAACTAATAGTACCTAGATATCAAGTTGAAAAAAAAAAGACACATATGGTTTTCAAAAGAAAAATGACAGAAAATAATATTTTTCCAGTTCAGAATGACTATAAGTATTGTATTTTTTATGTACCTATAGCTTTTTTCATGAAAATTATGTAAAAAAAAAAAAAACAAATGATATTTAAAATTTGAAATTTCTCGAAGTAATACTAATGTATCCATAATATTAAATTGTATTACAATTCACATTATATACCACTAGTAGGTTCAGTTAGAATGTGTTAAAGTAATCATGCAAAGTATGTATAATATAACGTCATAGTAACCCATAGAAACGTAGTCATTCTAACAAGTCAAAAAAATAATGTAATATATTTTCTATTACCAATAACTGTTAGTATTATAATAGCTAGGTTATTAATTATCTAGTAAATGCGACTAGGGTATATAAAACAGTTGCGAATTCAGCAATACATAATATATGATAATATGTACTAGAAAACTATATTTAACCAATAAAACATATAATTTACAAATTTATTACCTATTGCCAGTAAATGCCCGAATTTTGGGCTTGTATGTTGGTAAATAATTTTAAAATACGTATATGTATTAATTTGGACAAACTTCTAATAATTATTATTAATATTTAAGATTTTATAAAGTAAAAGTTATAACTTTTTTAAATTTTGTTTACTATGTAAACATATATCATAAAATAATTTTAAATTATCAATGTAACTATAAAATAATTAAATTAAATTATTCAATATGATTTATTAATGCATGCTGTAATATGAAAAATACGAAAAAAAAAGTTACAATTTAACAAGATAGATTTAATATATCTTAATAATTGATTATATAATGATACAACATTTAGTTTTCCTCAACATTTAAACAAATCTATAATTTTAGCACCATCAAATTACTAGTTAATATTAATAATGAAGTGTAAATCATTCTATATATATATATTTTAAATATATTTATATTCATTAGTAAAATAAGTTGAAATTAAATATAAAAACAAGTTTTAACTATTAGTTAAAATTTAATCGTACACGATTTAAGTGTTTTATATTTTTAACATTACCATACCTAAAAAATTAATTATTCTATAATATTTACCATTTCTCGTTTGAAAAATCAAGAACTAAGATTATCATTTGAGGTTTGACCTAATCAATGTTATATAGATATATCATAAAATAAAATCGAATTTCAGATAATTACCAACAAATAGTCAACAAATTTTTAGTTTTACTAATTAAATTAAAATTTTTCCGGTATTTGTGCTTTTGCCGTAACATATTTGATATTATTATAGAATAAGATAATTTTTTTATCGATAGATTATTGTATAATATTAAGATATTGCTTATATTTTCGTAAGTGGGAAATACAGTGATTTATAAACTTACTCATTTTTTAATGTTATACAACTTAACTAATATTATAAATTTTTCAGTGAACCTATTTGATGTCAAGATTTAAAAATTCTTTGTAATTTCTATTAAAAAAATATATATATTTATATATACATATACTTCTAGTGACAGCAGGTGGTCGTGTTTCACAGCATAATTATCACCCTGTATATAATAATGTGATCTTCTCGCGTTTCCTGCACAATAATATTATTATTATACACAGTCGCACAGCAATAATAACAATAATATTCAAAGTGTATACGTATGTGTTATTTTTTTCCTCGAGAAAACCACATGTCACCGCAAGTATATACATACGCAACGACAACCATATCGTCCTACAGTTAACTAATTACGGCCGCACGTCCTATATACACAGAATAAATATAATATGTGATATATTGTCGCCTATATTATAATGCGTTATAAGAACGCACAAGCTCTCCCCCCCTCCAGAACTGCCACCGCTGAGTTTCCACGACCAAATGGCATAAATGACCGCACTCGAGTGTACACACCGCGTGTGCGTGCGTGTCTCCAGACTTTTCTCGGGGATTTATGAGCCCGAACAACCTGCCGCAGCCACGAGGGTCGTGAGATAGGCTCTAAATAATCGTCTACACGACTGATATTCGTCGTCGGGCCGATGCTGCAGCTGGAAGGGAGGACGCGGCGCGCGAAAGACGGAGTGGATGTAGTGGATACAATATTATGTATATGCGCAGGAAATGACGCGTATATATATTATATATTATTATGATATTATGTGTAACGTTATAATGACCCGTTTAAGCAGTCCGGAGAAAAAAATAAAAAATAAACCACAAAAACGGAAACGGTTAGCGTCGTCGACCCCGCGGAGATATTATCATTACAATATAACATTACGCGCAATAGGAGATTATCGGCTAACTAACCCATTCTGCGGATAGTAAAACCGTCATCGGGGCCAATACACTCGGCGTGTATAATCTACGCATCATACAGAGAGGATAATAATAATATATAACCATCGTTCGTATGCGCGCGTTTAAAGTTCGAAACCGTTAGAATTTGCATGAAAATTCCCGAACAAAGCTGGTCCGTTCAGATTTTTTTTCCCCCGCGCGTTTTATTGTTTTTTTCCTCTTTTTTTTTTTTTCGACCGATCGCAATCTCCTTTTGTACGCGCGTTCTAGAGAGTCATGTGTCACCGACACGAGCCCACGACACACAACAATAGTCCGCCGGCGGAGCATTATTTTTATTCAAATCGGCGTGTACAATAATATAATAATATAATGTATGCGCGCATTTCATTTTTGACGCGGGACATTTTTTGGCGTGTGTATACCTACTACCTATATTATACCGACTGTGTGTGTTATCGATCAAATAAATACGCAGGTTGGCTAGGGAATGGCCAGGGGACACACACACGCGCGCGCACGTTAAACTCCTCTCGTAAGCTCCATTGACCAAACATGTTTTACTGCGCCTGGTTACCCCACAAGCGGACGACGGCCGTTGTTTCGCCGAGTTGACGCAGACGGACGTGCGGTACCGGTGGCGTACATTATATTATTAAAATATTATTATAATTCCGGTTCGCAGGGGTGTCAGGCAGTTGCAGAATTCAATAATATGATATATAATATTTAGGTAGAGGTACCTATCGACAAATTTGACGGAAAAAAAAAAACCAATAATAATAAAACGCGTGATAATTTATACATTCAAATCGTTTTTCTGCAGCGATTGACAAGAGTAGTAATATTAAAGTATCGGGTTTCATTGCCACCATCACTCGCGGCGGTGCTGGTGGTATTGGTGGCTGTACCGATATTATGATAATATAGTTAGGGCGATTAACCACATTTTTTTTTTCCTGGCGTTCTGGCGACAGTTATCCCACACGAATCCGAATAAACTAAACACCCTTGAAAATACCATTCGTTTTACATATAATATGAGCAGTATAATACGAGCATTTGTAGACGTCATGTCATCGCTGTAATGAGTAGAATATTATGCATATTGTTTGTTTTTTTCACCAATATAGATCGATAGGGTTTTCAAAGTATTGCTATGTACAGTCAAACTATAATGTTATGTTTATTAAATAATAGTTAAAGATTTTTATTTTTAATGAATAGCTTTTCAAAACACTAAAATTAATGGGTTATTAAAAATTTTAAATTTCCGTTTTATTAAAAAATAAAACCTTTTAAAAAAATGTATTTTTTTATATAAGTATTTAATACCATTAATATGATAAAATTATATCAGTCTATTGATTAAAATAATTAATTTATACGAAACCATAAAATATGTTTATACAAAGATACACATTATAATAAACTGAAACCCGCGGAAAATAGAAATATTTAAAAAACTAAAAGCAAATTTAACATAAATATATTATGTACAACTGTCATATACCCAACTTTCGGTATGATATATCTCTATCGACACTTGAGTTACCAAAAGACCATAAATTATCCGGTTTCAGATCAGATTGAAAAAATACAGTTAATGTATGACTATCTTTGTCGTTTAAACCTTAAATTCTCAAAGACCATGGTCCATGAATCAACCGATTTCAGTTACGATTAAAAGGAGTACAACAGAATTGCGTGGTTACTCAAACAAAATATACGATTATTGGTCGGAAACACAATTTATTAAAAAAAAAACACTGTTAACAAAAATATTCTTATGTCGTCCTTCCGTATTTTGTCAAATACCTCAACGTCCAAAGACCGACCAGGACTACCCGGACTGACCAGGAGTCCCATGTACTGTTGTATGGCGGCGTTATATATTTAACAATTTTTGTTGTCTCAGCACATCTGCTTCATAGGCCTGACCTACTTAAATAAAAATATCTTACTTACTAAAATTTAATCCTTCCTGTATTATTAAAAAACAAAACAAAACAAATAACATTGACGACTATTTACGTTATACAACAAATCTATATTTTCTAACCAATCAGTAAGTACTACCTGGAAACTTTAAATAGATATCAACTTTTAAGGACCATAAGTAACTTAACTTAAATAATTGTATTTTGTATTGCGTATTTTAATTTTTCCCTACATAAATTATATTATATTATTTCCGTTTGATTCTATCATTTGATTAAATTGATGGGCACATCAGATTTATAAAAATATGTTTTGTGCATTTGCTGGTTTTTACCATTATCATTCCTCCCTCATATTCGTATTGTGAAAAAATTGGGGTATTTTATTATACTCTTTGTTGGAAATAATAGCTATTGTAATACAGGCAATAGCCATGACCCATTGAAATCTACAAAAGTTATGGAGGGCTTACTAATTTTTTAAATGCATTTCGGACAGTACAAAAAACATACAGGCTGTAATTTTAAATTCAAATCAGTATTATTAGACATTTTATGCACATTCATGCTATAAGAAATATACTATCATAATTGTAAAAATAAAATTAAAATTTTATTTTTTGTTAAAAAAAAAATGTATACAGTGATGTGAAATTTGAATTATTTTATACCTAAATCACGCAATGTATTGCTTAAGCTATCCAGGAAACTTACACAACAGTATACGAAATTCAAATTAAATTATTTTAATTTTTATGTTGATAGTTTCTTATACAAAAAAAAAAAATAAAAAAAAATAACTTTATAATGAAGATTCTTGTAATATCTTCTGTAGAAATATTTAAACCCACATTCAACAATTCGACATAGTATTAATATCTTAATCCAATCGCGCTGTATCTGAATATTATTAATGAAAACAAGTTAATAAGTAATTCAACTTTTAAAATTTATTTTACATCAATTATCTATGTTAATTTTCTTTTTCTGATTGTATTAGAAACTGAAAATAAAATTCTTAATTTTTTTTTTTTTTAAATCATGTGTTTTGAGAATATTGAAATGAAGAAATACATTATTTGGATATCCACATTATAATGTGTGTGCATTTTAAGAAGATATGTACGTACCAGCTGGGTACTGTACGTCACTGCAATGAAATAAACCGAACATTTGACACATAGAATCGGCCATTGACGGTTAAGCGAAAAATAGAAAAAAATATATTGAATGGTCAGTGGGCAACTGCTATATGAAATAAATAATTCCTAATTGATTTAGTGTAAGCGCTGTGATAGGTACTCCTCAGACATTGAAAATGTCAAGTTTTCCATTAACCGTAAAAATTCCACCTATTTAAATACATATAATAATATATATATTTGCCAGCAAAAGTGAAACGTGTGCATAATAAATTTTATATGCTCGTACAAAATTTACGCACACACGAAAACCGTTCACTGATACGAGGTCGCAAATAAATTAACGACGTCATTACACGCGCCTAAGTGCGCCGCTAGTTTTGGGCTGTTTGATCAATAGCAATAACAAAACGCGCGCACACGCAGACACGCACACAAACGATTTACTTCAGTAGCTGAGTATTACAACTTGTGATAAAAAAAAAAATAAATAATAATAATAATAATAATTTAAGAAATTCTAGTATTATATTACAGGTAATAACATGTCCCAGACGAAATGATTGATTTATAGTACAGTTACCTGTATTAGTGGTGTAAGTGTACCTGAAGCTCAACTAAACGACACTTAACTAAATTATACTATAATATATAATAAACTAGTATATTATATATTTTTAATGTTAATATATTAATAGTTTTAGTTTAATTTTTATAAAATAAATAAATATATTGCTCATGTAAATCAACACAATTGTGGAATGTGGATTATACATTTTTCTGAAATGTTTAATACAATGTAATACCTATATGATGTATACGCATATACAATATACTCAATTTCTTGTAGAATATAAATAAATTAAAATTCGAGATGTTTTTATAAGTTATATACTTTTACCTATGAAAAATGTACATATTTAGTAAAAAATAAAAATGTTTAATTAGTCAATTATATTAGAAATAATATAAATTCAGACACGAATTGCATATAACGTGAAACAAATTTATAGTCAAATCACTTTCGAATTTTTCAAACTCGTTGGATCGAATTCAATTTTTCCGATTTTATCAATTTTGAATGCAATCGATTATTAGGTCTATACAACTAGGTATATAGTTCTGTACAATAAATAAAATATCAATACTTTTTGCTTACATTTTCGTTGTAAGCTATAGACAACTTTTAGTACAATATTATATTTATGTAATATTATATCGGTTTTTTAATTATTATTTTTTCGTTATCTATCGGCTCCGTCAGCTTGTATATAATATAATGTTTTCTTTCTCCGCACACACGCAACACGCTATACATATATAATATATACATACATATATATATATATATACACACATCAGCACCGTTCATTATAATAATATAAATGCACATTATACTGCAGGAGAGAAAAATATACTAATAATAATATTATAATGCTCGCGTATAGTACTGCGGCGGAAACAATAGACGCTCCACAGTGTTGTCGGAAATTAATTAATCAACGGTCACCGGCCGCCGTACCTATAAAATAATAATTATAATAGTATATTTTTTAATCGCATGGCGTATACGTGGCTAAGATTTTCAGGATTTCAATTTCCGGTACTCGTGTACCGCAATTGTTATTGTTGTTAAATTTCGCTCGGGAACAATACGTGAAAATTAGACTAAATACCGAGCTAACGACAGACTTTGGCGGTTTGAGGGCTGCACATCGGTAGGTGACAAAAACAGAAAAGAAAAAAAAAATTATTAGCGATACTTTAATAACAATAATAACTGCAAGTCCGCGTGGGCTTATAATATTTTTTTATTTTATTTTATTCTGGACTAAGATTTTACATTATTTATATTTCATGGCATAACATTATTATAATAGAATATGATTACGTCATTCGGATTTGGATGTAGGCCGAGATTTCCGTGAACGATAATACTAAATTAATTTAATAGGTACCAGCGGTGACCCATATCGTATCGTCATCACCATGGCCCAATTTACATCATAATATTATCACAGAGTACCATATTCTATACTCGCTTAATATACGATAAAGTCACTATTAAAAATCATAAAAATAATTTAATATAATATTACGTAATTGTATTTATCATTATTTTTTTTAAATATATTGTGTGTGTAAATATTATACGATCACGGCGGCGTATCAGATTAATAAAATTTTCCCGATGCTGTGACATAGCGTTGCACTAGTTTGATATAACTTTACTATAATAATATAGGTATGCGAGTAAAAACAAGTTGGCGAAACAATCGAAAGAAATTTTAAAATAGAAAAATTCTTTCAGTGGAATTTATTTTCACCAGCGTTATAATATTAATCAATTTCGTCTTCTGCGAAAACTTAAACTCTCATTAATTTGGTTGATCTATATTCTAAACTACGGTACATTAAATTATCGTTTATCACACTCCCGTAAACATATATTATGTTAATACTTTATATGCGTCATTGTTAAAGTCTACAGGAAAATCTATAAACGTATTCCTCGTTTCGTACAAAATCTATACAAGGATTATAAAGTCGTACTTATTATAATTTACGTGTAATAATTACGATCTACGAGTGAAATTTTCGAAATTTTTCAACTTAAACATTCAGAATAGTCGAAAAAGCAATTCAAACACACTTATATTGATATTTATATAATACATTAAATAAATAAATATACTTTTTTAATCGAAATACATAATATAGAATAATCTAATCATTAGGTCATACTATACTCAGGTTACTCACGTCCTTTTTTTCTTCTTCAATAATGTGGTTATTCAACATATAGTTTTTGAATTTTTAAATATACTTAAAATATTTAGATATATTATATATATTATTATACTTTAAAATTTTTAGATCATACTTTCAAATTCTTTAGGTATTTTGTATTACTTGAGGAGTGTTTTCGTGGAGATATAAACCTTTATTTTTCAATGAGAGTCCCCTTCTTTACTATAAAATGTAAATTTTTAGGATAATTTGTGTGTTATAAATATGTGAATATTGTTTATGTACAATATAAAGCTTATAATTAGAAAGCAAACTTGCCACGTCACGTGTGGGGTGTTAATTGCCGAGGTCATCTATCTATAATTGTTATTATTATTATTATTATTATTATTATTATTACTGTTAATTATTATTAGAAATGAGATATCGTAAATTTGTCTTTGTTATCCATATCGAATTCACGATCGGTGTGTCGATAAGAAACTCGCGTATCACTATATTATCGAATTACGCAACCCGCAACGATATAATTGTGTGGATATAAAACATTTTTGTGGTGAAATCGCTGATCATCTTATCACACCTACTAACTGCGAATTTTTTTTATCTTTTCATGTGCGTAGCGGTACTTGGCCAAATATGCAAATAAAAAAAACCGCTGTTTATAATAATATATTGTACATCCCATTCCACAGTACCTATTTTTAGTACTTTGCATAAATCATATTTCAGATTTAACGACGGATCTAGTGTATCTACAATGCTATTAATATTAATATTATGTTTATGTGTTAGTAGTGAATGAGGGAGTTAGTGAAATAATGCGTGCGATCTATCGTAACTATACTTGCAATCTATTGCCTATACTGTCACAAATGACAGTTTTTTTGTAATAGAAAATATTTCAAAATTTAAATGGTAATTGACAATTTAATTTGAAGACGATTGATAACAAGTAATTACTGCATCGCAATCGTTTAAATTGCGAAATAAAAATGAAATGTAAACAATACATAACATTAAATTTAAAATCAAAAAAAGTTTCTAATATTACTTTAAAGTCACTTCAAAACAACTAATAAAATTGATAAAAGTGTTAATGTTTTATTACATAAATTAACTTCATTTAAAATATTACATCTAATAATATTGTTTTAATCTAAAACTACAGTATAGTTAGATTTGTTAGGACAACACCAATATTTTTTCTAGAAACTTATATGTTATAAACTTATAAATTACTAATTTCTTATTATAAAAATATTCAAGATTCAACAGTGATAATTGCGATCGGTCTTATTATTAAGTAAGTTATCACATGTTTTGTTTTTAATTTTTACTTGTAAAGTTTATAAATACGAATTTTAAAAGCACAACAAATTGTTGATATGATTTTTTTTAACCAATCAAATTTGACTAAAAAAAAAAAAAAATTGATCGATTAATTTTTTCGAACAGCTCTCCTTGTGTCTCCATTCCCATCTAAGTATATTATTTTTTATTATTGTGTAATATATAATATACGGTCATCTATTAAGAACACGTAATTTAAATTTGATTAAACCCGAGACGCTGCAGCCGTCATATGATAAACAGTTTATGTCGTATAATAATATTATGATATGCGTAAATAATAATATAATATACCTACCCTATATCACAATGACAACGATAACGATGGTGAAAACGACGACGTTTAAACATCACGTACCAAATGACGGTCTAACGTGTAACAAAAAGGGCAAAATCTACTTAAACGATTTAAATTATGGCACTATTACCTTGCCTATATCTTTTGGGTTATAAGTAATATACGATCAATACTACGCAACTTACCTTGCTGGTATATAGTTTTTGGTCGAAATAATGAATCATATATGCGTGCCTTAAATTACGCGACATATACACGTGGGGTATAAGCGATGATTTGAGAGAGGGGGTGATTTTTAGGGGTTTAGCATATCAACCCTAATTAAAATAATTATTTTCTGTTTTTATGTTATTATTTGACTCATTTTGTGCTGGAAGATTTTAGACCACTTAATTTTTCCATTTATTTATTTTTATTTAATTCAAGTTCTGTTTCATATGAACACTGGACCCCACTAAGACAACTCGTGTACAAGCCCAAACTTACGAGTCACTATTCACTACCGTTGCTTCAAAGTTCAAGACTTAAAATAATGCCAACACACTACTAACAATCTTCTACATTCGTAACTGTCTCAGAGTATTGTAATTCATTGCGTTTAATATGTTTATTATAATGTCTTTTCCGGCTTTTTTTTCACAACCCCAGGTATATTTTACATTGTATAATGAGATGAAATCACCGTAGTTTGCCGATCGTTTTTTCACGTCCAGGTGATGGCGAGAACATAATATAGCCACTCGAACCACTCCAAATAATGGACCACTGAAAGATGGTAATTGAACCGCACACGCTATATTATACATATCGTAATAATATATTATATAGGTATATAAACTTACAGGTAAACTACGCGACGGTACCGTCGATGATAATAATCGAGACTCAGTGAAGAACACACGTGCAGCCGTCGTCGTCGTCGTCGTCGTCGTCTTCGTCTGTAAAATATTTTTTAAAAAAAAACTTAACTATAATAACGCATAATATATGTTATCGCGTTCAAAAGAAATCCGTTCAAGTGTCCGCAAGACGACCGTTATATTATTATTACTATATTCTCCGCTTATATTATGGTCGTCGAACATATACATATACCCGTCGAGTGTCCTGCGCCTACACGCAGCACAATATTATTATATTATATGTATACGTCGTATATTTTAATATCGAGTTTATACTCAAACCATTCTGTATATATTATAATCTAACCTATATGTATTGGTACTCGCACGCTGTATACGCGATGCCCCGAATGTGCGCCAAAAACACGTACGTTCCATTGTTGTCGTTTGACGTGTGTTTGACGAGCTCGTAAAATACCGTCTGCAACATTGACCGTATATACAAACGCATAATTTATACATATACATACACATATGTATATAAAATATAAAGAGAGAGAGAGAGAGAGAGATGTACTTGGTATGCATGGACCGGTGACCAGCTTCCATCATTATGATAAATATTATATACGCGAGTGCATAGGTACCGATTTCTCGATGTGGGATCGTGCAGATATGTATGCGTATAATAATATTATAATATGTCGCTTGAAGATATCTATAACGGCGACTACGTACTTTTGTCGTAACAGCCGCACCTATTATTACAGTATTTCATATTATGCATGTTATGATACGTCGTACAAACGTAGTATATCAGCACTTCAAGACGGTTAAACAATTTATTATTCAGAAATTTGTATTAACCACTGTTAAATTAAGCTTATTATAATATGGTTAATTACTATAACGTTTTGTGTAGTGTAGATTAATTAAATCAAGTTTAAAATTTTGATTTATACCAGTAATATTTACAAGAAATTAACACGTATTTTTCCGCCGGGACATAAATTTTGTGTTAATCAATACAAAAAAAAAAAAAAAAAAAAAAAACTTATTCAACTTAAAATATAAGTTTAAATTCTGATTTTTGTTTTTAAAATATGATTTAATAATTATAAGGTATTAATTTGCTGGTAAATGTTCACTTAAAAGTTATTACCTTATTCTAATATACCTGTTATTTTTTAGCTCAATTTTATTTTTAGTGTGAAACTGTGAATTGTCACAAAAAAACTTAATATTATTCATAAATTATGATAATATATACGTTGTTGGTGATTTACCTAAACTTGTTGTCTGTTAATATATTTAAAATAACCAATATTTTAATAAAATAAAATATTATATCAATGTCACAATATGAAATAATAATACTAGTTACTACAAATATTATAATATATATATATATATATATATATATAATTAACTCTTTTGAAAAATGTAATATTTTATTGTCAATCACTACTATATTTAAATTAACAAACAACGTGAATAATAACATTTTTTCATATCGTTTATCGTACTCCACTAAACACAGTTAAAAAGTTTTATTTTAATAACTCTAAATTGCAATTTATTCTTCTTTTGTTATATTTTCTGTATTTCTGCTGAATAAATTTCAGATCTATAGCCTTGACACTTTATATTTTCCTTATTATTGTGTATTTAAACCTACATTTTAACTTAATAATAGTAATTTGTAGATACGTAATATAAAAGTTTAAAAATAGATCACGTTTTGTTAGAATGTTTTTTCCTTTTAAATATACAAACGACGGTAGTATTATCATATATGAAAAGTATGACTGACATAAATATATTAATAAAGTAATATTCAATAAATCGGTAGTAAGATATTTCAAAATTTTTATCATACTTTGATTATATTTTCTGAATATTTTTTATTTCTATATAATACGTTGTGTATAAGAATTTGAGTGCCTTAAATTAAGTAATATTTTTTTTTAAATTTAAATTTATTATCAATAGTATTATATATTAGCCTATGTTTAAGCAATGTTTTACAAAATATTTTGGTACCTATACATTTTCTTAGTAAATTTTCAATGAGTGTCATGCTTTGTGCATTAAATGATCATAAATATAAATGAATAAACAATATAATATATTTTACGCCATAGCCATAAAAATATAATATCATATTATAAAATAGTTCCTAAAGTATATATTTTACTATTCTTAACAGTTTGTTTCAGACGTATTATATGATGTTGCTTCAGTGACAATATAATTATACGCATTGTCTTATTATGCATATATTTTAACAACCAGTAATCAATCTATATCAATTAGTGAATGATTAAACGCCAATTTATACCTGTTAATCACGCTGTGTCGTGTATAATAACTAGAGTGAAATATAAATCTTCGACAAGGAAAGATATATATTTGTTTTTAATATCACTGACATTATTAGTATACACAAGAGAAACATGATTCCGGGTGAAGACATTTCCGTTCTTTGACAACAAAGTACTTACACCCAGGCAAAATTTGTGAATAATAATAATAATAATTATTATTATTATTTGTTCTCTCAATTTGCGTTAAAGTTGTATATAATAATATAAAACGTAAGATACACACTAATAATACACTACTATAATATTATAGTATACAACACGTTATATAAATTATATTATTTTAATGTACCAGAGACTTAACCACGAAGCTCAACAAAAACATTTGAAAATAGTGATTAAAGCACAGCGTATGCAATTTTCAGTCAAACAAAAATTATTACTTTTATATTTATTAAACATGAATTCCAAGAGTGTGCGCTGTTATTCATAATTTCCAGTTTTAAAAAAGCTCTGATCTGCGTAGCTATACAAATTATATTCACACCAAACACAATTCGAATCGGGCCAAAGGTAAAATGTATCTATAAAATACACAGTTAGAATAAAAATTGTATACATTAACAGTTAAATCCATATTTAAATTATCCTTACAATTTTAAATTTAAAGAAAACAAGTTAAAATAAGTTACTGCTTGGCGCTTTTAGTACATCAGTATTTAAATAGTTCGCTATAACGGACGTATTAAATTTAAATTTAAAGATAAACAATTTTATACGATAAAAATAATTCTGTATGATTCAAAAATTGCATCATACGGTAGTTATATATTAATGGGCACAATATAAAATGTTTACATAAATAGATTTCAATATGTATTTTACTATTAGATAAAATAATTGTGTAGTAAACATACTTTTCTATAAGTAGCTAAACTATCTTATATTCATCTTCTACCCAAAAGTAGGTGAGTTTTTGTTTAAGTTTTAAGTATTTTGACTAATTGTAAAATTTTACACAAAACCTTTTAGGATCAATAGATCAGTTATACGCTTTGTCATTTTCAGAGTTGGTAGAACACTTACAAATAATAGCCATTGGTCATCAAAATTAAAAATATCCAAAATTCATATTCATTATATTCAGTTCAAGTTCAGTAACTTTAAACTTGAATAAAGTTTTATTTTTAATATAATGAAAATAAAATACGAAAATTATTGCACTTATTAATTACTATAAAAATATTTATCAGTATCATAATCGTATTATTCTATACAATATCGTACCTGTAGAATACAATTGTAATATTGTAGAATATATTACACAATTAACGATATTGGGTCAATTAATAATTAACAATAAAAAAAACTCGATTTTACCCTTATTTATGTATCACTCAAACTCTTGAATGTTGTGAATACTGCATGGTAATAATTACGTTTCATAAAAACTAAACAATATTAGCTGAAAACCTATGTGTAACTTTTAAATAATTGTCTATTAATATTATTTTTATAAATAGATTCATTAAACTAACTAATTTCGACAGTAAATATAAGACTCCAATCGACGAGTCTCATTAGATGGATTAAAACAGTATTCCATACAGACATAGACAGAAACGTTTTCTGAATGCCTATATATTATATCATATGATTACACCCAAATAGTAAACTACAGGTTTATTAATCCCCTATCTCATCCTACCAACCCCATTCAATGGTCGGTTACGTTTATCGCGAAATGTTTAAGAACCATAAGAATTTATCGGTGTGCACGTATAATAATGTTTTATGTATAGTTGCGTAATATTATAATATTATACATTTATTGTATCGTGCGACGTCCCTCGGAGAGGCGCTTGAAAACGTTTTATTATTTTTTCTTCGGAAAGATTATATTGCGCGCGAGTGTGTGTAGGTATTATATTATATTATTCATGACAACAGCGTGTCCATCACCTTCGATATTCACATAGCACGAACAGAGAATATTGATGCACACCCGTATGCATATATCTATGTTTAATATACGAACGTACGTACGTGTGCGTGTGTGTGTGTATGTGTTGTTACGCGTCGTATTGAAAAGTCCGGACAGACAGACAGACAGACTGAGTGACGAGAGGGGGATAGGAGTTCGGGTGGGCGATTTTCATGCACAAATTTAGTGTATAGGTACCTTTCGAAGTAATGACACCATTATTTGCGATTTTTTTTTCTTTTTGACGAGGATCACGACACGGTCCATTGTGCCCCGCGGGCGACGTTAAATAACAAAAATATATCGTCGTGGGATCTTGACCCCTCCGCGGCCCAGGCCAGGACCCGTCAAATATGCCCCGATGCTGCGCAGTCCCTCCCCCGTTCGTCTCGGGGGCACCCGTCAAACTCGTCTCGGATTACGCGACGCGTCCATTGAGATTATTTGGAAAGGTGTGATCGTCTTCGATTGTGTATACCTAACCTATACGCAATTTTTTTTTTCATCCGTTTAAAACGCGTCCGATTATAATAACCTACACTCACACACACAGATACACATACACTGCTCACTCACACACCTCGGTAATACGGTTTTTTATCATTATTATTATTGTATACTACACACCTACGAACCATTATTAAAATACACCACGTATACATTATGTTATTATTATACTTAAACGTAGTGTAGCGCGTTTTTTTCCATACAAATAGTTTCGATTCAATACACGCTATATAACACATGGCCATCGTATCGAATTACATCACAATATTTTTTATATATCATTCGCACCGATGTCCTTTAACTATATTATACACATAATAGCCCCCAGGTATCCATCTTTTTTTATCTTATTATTTTTTTTTCGTCCTCGTCTTCTTCCAGTGCTGAGATATCGGCGAGCAGAATGATTGTACACAACATGTATAGTATACATTATATACGTATTGCGTACACATTGTAATCGTAGCATTTAATGTCATTTATCCTAACGGGTTAGTATATTGATCATAACACACACACACACACATATATATACATAATATATAAGTAGGTATTGTCTGTAGTACGCATATGTGCATATGTGTATATACCGTATATATAGGTAGCTATAACAGCTATAAATTATAAAACTTATAACTAGGTAATACTATCGTGAAGGTACAAACATATATATACATTTATTTATATATTTCATAAACGACAATCAAATATCAACTGACATACTTCAGCGCGTTAGATTAAATTAATCGTAAATAAATATTAATAATAATATTAATATTATAAAATTATATTAATAATCCACATAAATGAATTAATCTCGTATATATAATCGCTTCATTAAGAGGAGGGTTCTTTTAACTTCAGTTAAATTATCACATGATAGAATATTTTAATATCCTCAATGTTTAATCAATTCAATAAATAGAGTAAGTTTACGGTAAAAAAATAACCACAGAAATTAAAGTTTAAAAAAAATACCTAAAAATAACACTATTTGAAAAAAAAAAATTAGATAGACAAATAATAAAATTGTTATGTTATTTTACATTCTCCGATTGCTACTACGAGTATATACGATGGTTGAAAATTGTTTATAATAATTATATTTATGCTAATACATAAGTGAGATATTTCAGTAATATATTAAAATAACTTCAATATTATTTAAGTATATTAATAAATTAGTAATAATATATTATAATTATATCTTATAAAGTTGTAAGTTATAACTCATAATAGTGTATATTTTGTACCTTTTAAACATAATTATACTAATAGTTACATCATCGATTTGAAGAAAAAAAATATCTTAATAGTATTTGTTTCCTAAAAGGCTATAGAATAATAATAATAATAATAATAGCTCGTAGATATCATAGCTAAATATATCAGAAAAATTGTTTTGTGTGACTCTTGACTGGAAAAAAAAATGCGTTATGCACTATAACTGAAGTTGTACGATTTTTAAAACTATTCAAGTTAGTTAAAATAGATACTCCAGTATGGTTTTCTTTTTCTTTTTTTCATAACTGTTTGGGTACGTATAATACTCGAGCGTAATACATCTTTGAGATTTAAATAAGAAATTAACAAAAAATAAATAAAGAATATACACGCTATTGTTGTTGACACGGTTTTGGATGATAAGGAGTTTAGTGTCGCAACGGTTTCCACCGATTAGGTCATTTACCTGAAAACACGACAAAGAGTTAAGTGGCCGACGCGAGCAGATAAGAAAAACTATCGCTCGTGTTTGTCCTCCGAAAGGGTGTGTGCGACGCTGACGAAACCTGGTTCCCGGTGTACACTGGTATATAATGTAGAATCATATAATATTGAGAAATTTTTTTGAAAAAATGTCCGATAAAAAAACAAAAGACGGTCAGATAGAGACGATTATGGTGATGGGCGAGAGGTGAGGAAAGCCGTAAAAAATACTGACTTGCAATCGGACGATGGTTTGGAGAGTTAAACACGAACATCAGCTGCTCTGCCCCGTTGTTCGCATGTCTAGGGGGGTTGAAGGTTAGAGGATTATCTCGGGGGGCACGTGCGTGTGCGTCTTGGCCTGATCTTCCGGCGTGGTTTCTGTTTTCATCGTCGTGCAATTCGTCGGAGCAGAGAATAAGGTTACAAAAAAAATCATATGCGTAAATCCGCGGTACCCGTCTTATAATATATAAACATTATATTATACTATAATAGTATAATACATAAGGCACGCATATAGCCGGTAATGGTAAACCTTGTACACTCATACATATGTATATATATACACACACACACACACACACACACACACACACACACACACATAAACTATCCATCCTATAATAATATGATGGCATATAATATGACATACGTATAATGTACTTAATGTTATATTATATCCTTTTGGCAAACGTTTACGACGGCCGCCCTGCTGCAAGCTGCTATCATCACAGTGTCTTGGAATCCGAACGGCCGATTATGAGGCCACCCGCTGCCGACGTGACTGCGATAATGCGCGCGCAAGCACCTATATAGCCTAAGTATAAATAAATATAATAAAAAATTTAAAAAAAAACGTCATAATAATATCAAATATTGTAAGTATATATGAGTGCGTGTGTGTGTATGTGTATATAAAAATATAATATATATAATATGAGAAGTATAAAAAAAATTACGTGTGTGTAATAATCTCACTCCTCACTCGTCGTCGTATATCTCGTGTATCTGTGTGTGTGTGTGTGGGGACTCGAGCACGTGTTTGTTTACTTCCGCCGGTGTTTTTCACCTGTCCCCTTGCCAGTATCGCCGCCCCCGCCGCCGTCACGCCGACACCTCTGCCAACGCGACAGTAAAGCGCGCACACGGTCGAGCCCGTATAACAATACATACACCGAGGCTACATTAATGTGTGTTATTATATCTACGTTCTACGGTAAATATTGACCGGAGCTTATCGCGTGTACCGTATATAATATTATGTCGTGTACAATAATGAGACGCGTCTGTGTGTAATTATTACACAAGTGCGCGCGCGTGCGTATGGGAATATCGCGTAGAAATCCCATATATCATATGACGTACAGATAACGACGACCAAGCGCGGTGATTGTTCCGAAGGCTCATAATAATAATAATAGTAATATGTAGTTCACGTAATCGTTCGTGATATAGTATTATAATACATATACAATACGATATTATTGTGGAGATCTATGGTGCGGGTAAAAAAAAAAAACAAAAAAAAAAAGGTACACGTGTGAGGCTCTAAAGCAGGCTACTGCTGCTGCTGCAGTTGGTTCGATATGGAATACAATATATTGAAATATATTGAAATGAGATATACCATATACGACCTCACACATTCGAAACGCTCTACGAAATCGTGTATGAAAACATCATGCACAAAGCACTTAGTTCATTTCAACAACTGGCTAAAATAATGTTTAAAAAAAAAAATTAAAATCTTAAACGTCTTTGCATATAACTTTTATTTTTTAATGTAGTGAGGTTTTATTACGATTTTCAATAATATCCAACATTATTTTTTTCAAATTTCACTATCGGAAACAACATATTTTTGAAACATATAATTCTTAGTATTATAATACACGTCAATAATATGATATGTACCTACTAGATATTGCACAACAATTGACTTTGATAATTACATACAATATACTTAAACATTATAACACTACTTACATTTTTAATTTTATGACTAGAAGTAAAATTTATTTCAAAAAAATCTAGGAGGGAAGTAAGGTATATAAATTCGTAACACTCGTCATACTTCTTAGTTCTTCTACCAAAAATATTTTAAATAAAAAATAATCTGCATACATCAGTAGGTAAATTATAGATATAATGTATGTATAAGTACATACGAATACAAATAGATACATATTAAACGTACATATATATATATAAATTAAAAATAGTTCATGCGTTTATTTTCAAAACTGCTAATTACATTAACTAATAAAAATATCCACCTTCACTACCATTTATCCTATCAATATACTTCACGTGTGTTTACCGACATTGGTGAATACTAGCTATGACTACTTATATTAACGGATTAAATTGCTATGACAGCGTAAGACTTATTTTAATGACATTGTAATAATCATTGTGGTATCAATTATTTTAAGCTATAATCAAAATATAATAATATAAACTATAGAACTTTAATTATTTTTTTACTATCGAATATCAAAAATTGATTATCAATTACAAAACGTATATTATCAAGTCAAATAAAGTTATTTTTCAAAAGAGATCAGTTCGAAAGAAGTGGAGATTGTAGAGTCCAAGGAGAATTTGAATTTACATTAAAATAAAATTTTAATGAATGCCGCGGCCAGTGTTATATTTGTAGACTAAACTTTCGTTTCAAAATACTTGTGGCGTATTGATAATGAAATATGAAAGGAAAAGGTTACAATTATTGTAAAGTACATTTTTACTATTACTATTATAGAATTGAAAGAATGCGATAAAATTACTTTGAAATTTTTTATTTTATCTTTTTACTTTCTACTTTTACTGTAATTTTAATAAATCACGAATATTAATTAATGAATTTATAAGTATATAATAATATAATATATATTTTGTAATTAAACTAAACCAACATAACAATATGTATTTTATTTACAGTAAAAATGTATTCAAGAAATTTGTTATTAAGTTGTTTAATAATTTTTTTTCGAGCCATTAATTTTTTATGAGGTATACCTACTTACACAAATTTGAAAAACTTTTTATTTTTCAACATTTTTTTATTTATTTTGTGAGCTATAGTCTAAAGAAATACATACATTATAACTTATAAGTACTAAAATACCCAAAATATTATTGCATTAAATATATAGGAGTTATAGGTTTTTGTTATTATTTCGATTTATATTGATTTATATTAAATCTTAAGATAATAAATAACGTTCATTTCGTACTTAATTTAAAAATATTCAATAAATTATATTATTATAATTATTTTATGATATTTATTAAATATATTTTATTATTTATAAGATTTGAGTTCATATTATACTCAACAACCTTATTTAAACAAGTATAAATACTCATAAAATTATTAAAATTTGTTTTTTTATGGCATACATTTTAAATTTAATACTTTTATGATATTAAAACTATAGTAAATATATACACACTGGCCGAAAAGTCAAGATAAATTTTTTTATTTCATAACACGTTTAATATTATATATTTTAGTGATTAAAACTAATAAGTTAAACATACGAAAATGCCATAAACGAGTGTAAGTAATTGATCGGATTATAAAAAAATGACACTTAATATTGTTTTGTGCGACAAGATAATGTATAATTTATAACACTTGATATTGATCATTGAAATTTTTATGTTTAAAATGAATCAATAAATTGGTTAAATATATTGTAAAATAGTTATAATAATATTTTAAAATAATGAAGTAGTATTAGTGTCTGTATTTATTATCTACTTTTTAATTCGTTAAATGTATTTATATGTAACATAGGAAACGAGAGTACATAAAACGGATAATTATAATTAATATTAATGAAAACGTCTTTCAATTGCACTTTACTCACATAAAATGTAAACCTAATTAAATTTATCTTAGAAATACATATTAAATACAATGTTTGACGAATGATATTTATACGTTGATTATTATTTACGATTGTCGTATGTGTCAATAGTTGAAATCCACAAATATATTTTTATAATAATAAAACTACGATTACAAAAATTATTGTCAATATTACTTTCTTGATAAACTATAGTGGACCTATAAATAATAAACACTAATACATAAAATAATAATTATTACTGTTGTGCTTCAAATGGAGTAAACATAATATTTTAACCTTTTTATTCTTTTTTTAACACTATTGTTAAGGGGAGTATATATAATATTATATATTGTTGGTCTGGATTAAATCACTATGAAAAATTGTTATTGTAGTATATTTGTACAAAGTGTATCATATCTGGTTCATTTTTATTGTAAAACTTTAAAGTTTACTTTGAGCGGCACTTAAACTTTAAAAGTTTTCTCTGTATAATTTCTAAAACTACGAAAAACATGCAGTACCTATACTAAAAATTTATCGCGTTGATATGATTTAAACACTGCTAATTAGTTGAGTTTATATTTAAAAATCACAATATATTTTTTTTAAATATAAATAAATGTATTAATTTAGTATAATCATATACCAAAATGACAAGCAGTATGATATGCAGGCATCGTGTAGTAAATTTCAATTAAATAATATAAAAAAAATTATATTATACAGCGTGTAAATATTATTTAATATCATTAATTATTTTATCACATCACATGATGTTGATCAGTTATTGTGACCGCTGAAACAACAATAATTATGTTTTATGTAGTAAAATAATTACCTAATAAAAATAAAATAGTCGAAAAAAATTTTTGGAATACATTTTTATAATTTAATAAATAAAGTAACTTCATAAACATTTTCTATGCATTTCTATGCATTTTTACGTACTTTTTCTCTTACGCCGTATTGTAAATATCAAACAGAGATTAAACATAAATATATATTATATCAATAATATTTTATCGGGTACCTAGTTACTATTCGAATCGCCAATCATTAGACAACCTACTTTTCATCGAGCATCGTTCTCTCTCTTTCTATATATATATATATGTATATATTATATTTTTTACTTCAGTATTTTCATTATAATATTAGCTAGTCGTTATATACACCTTTCATATTTATTCCGAATATTCTCTCTGCGGCTCAATACACACACACACACACACATACACACAAACAAATACACATAATATATCTCTATATACAATATCTTTACACTCTCGTTTCTGTAAGTATGTTCATAGACCACCTAAATCCATTTTCTCTCTCTCTCCTCCCATTCACCTTTATGTACTACAAATTCTATTGCATTATATTGTATTAATATACGTATATAGGTATCAACATCATAGCCTCTTTCAACTCTCATTATTATATACTTTGGACATTCACTTCACCTTTTTATTGTATCATAAACGCGAGCATTCTGTTTTACAATGAGACTTACCGAACACCAATACAGCCGTTGATATAGCATTCGATTTCGTCTGCATGGTGAACTTTTTAACGCACAATGATATGATTGGACACTGTAATTTCGCACTCAGCCACAATACAAATAATGACAACTATTGGCATAGTGTATATACATTGTGTATACAGGATGATTTACCAAGTATGATCGGACTAAAATGTATTATTTCATAGAGAATTTATTGAAATTATTGAAATCATTTGAACTATACACTTAAAGTGGGTCTTGTGAAATAAATGTCCTTAAATAAAGATTTCGTCTCAATTTTTACCCTAAATTTTTAAGTAAATAATATTTTTGAAAATATTGATGTAAAAGTAAATTTTAACGAGTAGTTTCTCAATTATTAAAATGCTCACATTAAAGGTAAAAATTCTTAAAAAATAGTTTTACACATATATAAAATATCGAATCAACCATCAATTGTGTTAGAACCATTTTTTTAATTTATAAATATTGATAAATAACTACAAAAAATGTTCAAATAACTATAACTCCGTATCTTCCAAATTTATTATTATGGACCTATTAAACTTAATACAAAAGTTTAAATGACTAAAAAACTACTAATTACCGTTCAAATTTAATATATATATCCACTAAATAGTTTGTAGTAGAAAGGGGGATCTTCATTTAAAAACAGAAGCTTACATCACCACAAGAAACTTTTGAAGTGGTACAAAATATCTCAAGAATTGAAAATATGATATATTTTAAGCACGTCTAAATTATTTACCTTAAGGCCATAATTGGTTAATGCCAGTTTTCGTATGCACAAAATTCAGATTGTAGTAAACAGCATTCCTATCTGAACACGTGTTTATTTTTCCGCAAAATATTATCTTACGTATATTTTATTTTGATCATAAAAATAAAATATTTTATAATATTATGGTATTATTTTTTAATAATAAATTGTCATAAAATATAAATTATCATTCTTTCATATTATTAATTCCAAGAATCAACCATTTAGGTAAAAATTAAACTTATTAAAAACCTTGAAGCCGTCTTCATCAAAAATATCGATTTTAATTTTGGTTTCTGTTCTCGAAAAAATGGAATATGCGGGTTCAGGATATTTGTAGACTTATTGGGCTTAGTTAAGAATACAACAATAACTAATTAGTACGACATAAAATCACAGAATGAAGGGTTTTAAGTTCGACGATTTATTTTATATTACCGTATGGAAAATTTCTAGTTGCACCTTAACTCGGGCTATAATGAATTCTCGCAAGTCAATATTATTTTTACTTGAAATGTATAACTATAGAACTATGATACATTCAGAATTGATCACAGTATACACAAAATGAGAAATTCAAAATTGTAGACTACTGGAGTTGTGCAACTTATGTACTTAACTATTACTACTTATAAACTTGACTTTTTTTTTTTTTTATTCTAAACATTAAATCGTAATGCACAAAAAAAAAAGATTATTACAGATTCGAAAGAATTTTTTCATTATAATCACCCCTGAGCTTGGCTGAACTTAAAATATTAATATCATATGGGCCCAATATAATATATATTTTTAAGTACAATGTCGTCAATTTTAATGTATTTATTGTAATAAATCGCAACGAACAATGTGATCACATTATCTAGGGGGAGCATCGAACTCATCGCGTGGCACAGGTACATATATAATATATTTTATTATAACGAGATCCGATTTGCCGATATATATTTTGCGCGCACTGTGCGCGTTAATTACGACGACCGTCGATATTTTTTGTTATTATCATATTGTTATCGTTATTATTATTATACTCGGACGGTCTGGCGCTAGACAATAGCGGCTATATTATAGACATGCGGCGTATGCATATATACATGTATATTTTATTATTATTGTACATGGGCATACGTATAATAGTATCGTTCGACCGCGGTACACGCCGCCGCCGCCTCATATGCGCGCTCCAGCACGGCGTGTGCCCCCAAACTGAGATCCTAATGGAATATTTCGATTGATGTGCAACGTCGTATACACACATATTGTATAATATTATCGTCTGATGACGGTATGGCAGGCGCGGCGGAGAGGAGGACGCCCAAAGAGTAACGTTACCCTTTTGTCTCGGGTCAAGCCGAAACGCCGACACAAGAGCTGCCGCCTATAGTCTTGAGGAAACAAAAAAAAAAAAAAAAAAATAAAAAATAAAACAAAACAAAATAAAAAATTAAAATTAAATAAAATGAAAAATGTACATCGTACAAAGACAATGACACGTGCATATGTGCGTGCGCGCTTGTGTGTATGTGTGCCACACATGTGTCCACGCGTTCGCAGATATCCTCGATCTATATACACACGTGCAGCTAGATAATATGATTATTTACATATTATAACGTTTTATTCGGAAGTCTTGACAGCGTAGGTTTAAACTTTAATGCACACATGTAATGTCATTACGATTGTAACTGATAATATTATTACTGCGGGAGTACAACAACTCCGATTTCTAGTTTAAATGGTGATATATTACATCCCCGGATATCTATAGTTAGTATTCGAATAACCAATCAGCAATCATTAGGAGGCAACCTGATATAGTATAAAAAATAGCTTAAATAAATACTAATTTTGTTAAAAATACGAATTTACGCATTAAACATGCATAAGTTAAGACATAAAAATAATTCGAATAAAATATTATAAATCAAAACATAGAATATACGTTTAAACAGTGTTGAGTACCTATCGATTTCGTTTTTTAATTATATAAATGATATTCTCGATGGTGATGATAATAATCTTGTTAACATAATTCAGATGAGAAAATCCAAACGAAACGAAGAAATATTTTTTTTAACAACGGAGAATCGAACATACAAGAATAACTTACTGATTTCTTGTGCACAGCGTGTGGTATTAGGCTCTTGATAAAACATTTAGTAACCGAATGTCAATGATACAAACAAGATCATTAGAAACACGACATTACCGAAAACTATACTGATATATTTAATATTACTTATTGTAAATATTTTAAACAATTGTAACTAATAATTAAATTACTGTAAGTAATGGCCTTTGTAGCTGAGTTGTTATTGTGATCAGTGAAAAAATATATAGACTATATATTTTTACCTGTGATATAAGGAAATATTTATTAAGTAAAACATTTATGTATCACTAAATTTAATCGAGTTCACTTTAAATTGTCGATAAATTACTTCTAAAGTGTCTACAGTATTAGACATTTAAAAAAGTAACTTTATAAAATATATAGACAATAAAAATGTAACGTTTCATTTAATAAAATACACGGAGACAACGAGTAGGCAATTCGTGGCTTATCGAAATGTTTATGGTTGTTATTTTGGTAACGGTGATATTTTTTAAACTATTTAGTCTTTAAATTTTCATAAATACTTATAATTCAATATGTCAATATGACCAATTTTTCGTTAAATAAATTAAACAATCTTACTGATAAATCATATAATACCTACCTATATGGCTATATAATAGTATAAACTAGCCATGAGACAAGATCACGAAGTACCTACTTCATTACGAAGCATCTATAGATTACCAACTTAGTATATAAGTTAGTTATAGTATATCATTTAGAATATAGTATGTAGTACAGTTGATACTTATTATATATATACGAGTGTTATCTTGGGGATTTTTTTTTATTTACATATTATATTTTATGACATAATTATGTAAATTTCTAGTATATTAGTGTAGATATAGCCATATAATATTATTCCGTGTACTTTGGCATGTACACATATTATAATAAGATAAAGATGTGTCATATCTATGATTTCATTAACAATCACACGGCGTTAAGTATTTTCATAAAACCACCATAGTATAAGAACACACCTATTAATGTGAAATAAAAACAATGTTTAAAAAAAAAGAACTATAGTCACAAATGTGGTGTCAAAATCCCGCAGTCAGTGGTTTGTTTTCGGTGTAAAAAACCGATCTGGGATTTTAGCAACCAGTTTGTTGTATTTTTTGCCGTATAATTTTTGCGCGATATATATTTTGTATTTTAGTTATTGGTAGGTAAGTAATGACGTTGATTTGATAGAGCAAAAAAATAAAAATTGGCATGTAAGCAACAGTGTTTTTTAGCCCGTGACACGTTCGTGTGCTGTGCGACAAACGATAATTCCTTCGATGTACGTCATTTTTTTTCACGGAATATACCTACAACGAAACGAAAATACCTCGCTTCTCGTTATCTGTTCGAAATCCATTAGTTATATTACAGTTATAATGATTATAAATCCGTCATTTATTGATTGAAAACGAGTGGGAAAAATGCTCCTTCGCAATCCGAACGGATCAACGATCGGTACCAGCTATACGTGGGTATATACTTGGGTCGCGAGTAATATTGCCGTTGCGGTAAAGCCGGTCAACGGTTTTATTTTTTTTTTTACACGTCAGTCGTCCGGATCCGTCAATTAGCTAATAGAATCGACGACGGCGTCCACCCCTATACGTGATATGATTTTCAATTTTCAAAATCGGCCGACCGCCCGAGGTGACGTATTATATAATAGGTGTACCTATACTTATTTTTATAGATTATATTTATATTGAACGCATTTGTTGTCAAGAGGTGTACGAATTGTAGGTACTATATCATTATAGATGGTTTTTCCGCCGCGACAAAAATATAAATGACGGCCGGCAGACTGTGGGTATATATATTATTTGGCTGTGACGATGATACGTTTCGTATCATTATTATATTTTTCACCCTCCCCCCACCCTGAACGGAATAAAAATTCCTTGAAAACGAGCGGCGACGCAGCGGCCTACGTATATAATCCATCTGCTCTGTGGCTACGATGATCGTATGATATAATAATAATATAATACTATATATAATATACATAATATACTACGCGTTGGCGATGAAATCCAACTCTGCGGAAAATCTCGACGGTAATGCGCGTATAAATGCCATTTCCCCCTTTCGGTGATATATATCGCATCTATATATAAATAATATACTACTAGCTCTCGTTAACAATAGTCGTGTAAAAAAACGCACATAAAGGAAAAATAAAATCGTTCTACCGACAGCGCGCGCGTGTAAAGAATATAACGGCTTGACCTATTATTATTATTATATTACGTTTCGTCTTCCACACGCACACACATGCATGATACATCTATTGTCGGTTTTGGTGAATAAAAAAAAATACTAAAAAATAAAAGCACGTCTACCTCTTCTATACGCGTTTATATTATTACCAGAAAATATAATAAGGATCCGGCAAACGCCCCCGAGCGAAAAGACTTCTTCTTCTTCTTCTAATAATAATTTCTATACTGGTGCAGCTTCTCATCGGCAGCTGTGCGCACGTACTTATACGGCATATATAATAATATCATACAATCGCAGCACCCGTGTACGAGTGTAAAGGATGCGTTGTCTTCGTGTGTCCTACAGACTGCCTCAACCCTTTGCGACGCGCGTAAGACGAGTATCCTGCTGACAGAATTTTTATTTCGTAGCCCAACCCGCAGCACACGTACAGCAATATTATATGTGTATGGCGCCGTAATTCGACACGCGCGCGCCGTCATCTCCGTTTTCTACTGAACAAAATATGACAATAACGTAATGTCGGTTGTCTTTATTACCGTTTTTTTTACTATTATTAATTTTTTAAACTACTCCCGATAGGATTGAGGTGTATAATATACTTGTATTATACGACAAAGTGCTTTTTTCATTCTTTTCTTCGTGTTCATTTTAGTCGCGTACTAAACACGGTCATATTACTAATGTACACAATATAATAACATACTTATAAAGAGCAATAGATTAAAAATCGCATAATTTGTATATGTTATAAATTATTAAATAAATGACATGATTATCTTTTCAAATAAAAAATGACACACTTGTTTTTAAGAATAAAATATAAATATACGGGGTAATAAGAATCATTATCTGAAAAAGTATATAATTAAAATTAAATTTTATTATTTAAAATTTGAAAAAGTTACATAAATCGTTGCACCAGAAAATCACTCATACCATAGTTTGTTTTCAGCAGCTTTTATATCTTCCTATAAACTATTGAATATTTTTAAAGTGAGTAGGTACAGTGTAATCTTCAATAAATTCGACTACATGAAAGTTTTATTGCAACACTTTTACTACTCCTGTAAAACGTGTTCCTGACAAGAAAAACTCACGTTTTATTGTAAAAGCAATATACAACTTCCTTCCTCGTCTCAAATAGAATCTAAATATCTGGTGAAATAACAATAATAAAAAACTTCTATGCTAAAATAATTTAAAATCAATGTTTTATAATATCACTATATTAGATTTTTAAGAAATTAAGAGATCGTAATTAAATTGTTATTGGCTAAGTTATAACAATTTACAATACACGTTATTTTTAATTACAAATAAATCTAAACACATTATATTAAATCAAACATAATAAAAATTATAAGTATATTCATACCACCGTTAATAATTATTGTTAGTTTATCATTGATTTTGATGGAGTATCTTTATGTACGATGTGTAAAGCTACAAAAGACGGTGAATAAATAAAATATATACTTAAATTTAATACAGTTGAGTCTTGTTGATCCGGTCATCACTAGCTCGAACATTTGGATAATCGGAACAATATATATTTTGTATTAATTAGTACTTATCTATATAATAAATATACAAATAAATATCATATAAAAATGATTTATATCAATGTTGATTGTCATCTACTATAATAGATTTATATTAATTGATATAAATTATATTCTTATTTCTTAGATTTATATGTATTTATAGCAAATTGGAGGTACTTCTACGAAAAATATTTATTAGGAACTTGAAAAAAAGTCATTCCGTTTAATCTGAATTTTTAATAATTCGGTTAGAGTCCGGATCAGCGAGATTACTGTAACTCTAAAAGTGTTCAAAATGCGTAAATTTTGTATTTTTTAGCTATAAAAATATTATTTTAATATTCTTGTACACGATTGTTTGAATTATTATTAATTATTGCTAATATTATAATATCATTAGTTAATTATTTTATTCGACAGTTAGCAGTATAATGATAGTATTTTACAGCGGACAAAAATAATATGACGTCCCACAAAGTCAGTTTTTAAAAGAAACGACGTTACAACCATTACCATACGTAAATTCACCAAATGCGTATTATAATATATATATTATAAGACAGTTGGTTTTAATTTTAGTTTTAGGGATGACCATGTGTGCCACTATTTTCTCTCCACGACTGTGTCTCCGTATGCGTTCTCCTCACGTTATTATCTCATATTCTCTTCTCCGTAACACACAGAAGGGCATATATCTATTTTGAGCTGATCGTTGTCAAAAAGTACATTGGTTTAAGAAGGGCCACAATGTGTTTCTCGTTGATGTATGGACAAAATATAGTACACCAACGTCAAATATTTACGTACCCTGAGAGTTTTTCAAAGATTCTTTTAATTTTAAACCGGAAATAGGTTTAGCTGGTAATTTTAGCATACCTCAATATGCACCCCATAAAATATTTTGCATGATAAGTACATCTACGTTTATTTTATGACCGGTAAAATTTTGTTTATTATAATGTTATGTGCATGGTTTATATTTCAATACTCCTATAATCCTGTACTAGTATATATAAAATATTTGACAAATGTGAAATAACACTAAAAGTTAATCACACCACTGCTATCACAGAATCTATAATGTATTATATCTAATTCTCGTGACTCCCGGAATTCTAAAAAAATAAAAAATATTATTTACAGTGTCTATAATAATCACGCGTCGTCAAAACATAATAATGAGTATGAGTAATGTTTTCAACAAATAATAATTACAGTATTCTTTTAGGAATCGCAATTATATTGTAAAGCATTCGACTTTGCGCGTGTATTATTTTAATCATTATTATATTGTTCACAGCAGATATTATTAACACGTCAATAATACGCGTTGTGTGTACACCACGCATGTTTAATGCCGATGGTCTGTGTAACGCATAATGTGTTTCAATAGTTAAAAAAAATTAATAATAATGTTTAAAACATTGTTTTGAACGAGCGTATAATACGTATAATACACATAAGACATGCCTAATTTTATTATTTGTATTTTACGCCCTGACGCCATCACGCACTATAATATATTATATTATAATATTATTCTAATGTTGACATTGTGTACGTTTAAAATATGCGACGTTCACGACGCGTATTCTTTACATTTTTTGGAACACAGACCATTTTGAATGGTTACAATATTGTTATAATATTTATAATATAATATTATAATATTATTATTGTACGCCATAGTGGGGTGCCGTGCGTTATTATACTGCCTAGCTATTTATTTGTTATGGACCAGTATAATATTGTAATATCTTATTTTCTAATATCTCCAAGACTATTGAATATTATTATACCTATATCTATACATTGATGGTTATTGCAGCAGTTTTGTACGTACCACATAATATATATATATATATACCTCGACCCATAACAACTAGTAGGTACGTTTATAATACACTCTAATGGATACTTATATAACAGTAATACGATATGTGCCTATACCTGATATATTATTATAATTATATGCTCACAATTCGTCAAAAACGTACGGCATCTATTTAAAAATAAATATATTCGGAGTGTGCGTATAATATACGGACAACTATACATAATATAATTTATATTATACACTCACGTGCAGAGGAGATATTGTCGTCGACCTTTCGATATCGGTGTGTGCCTTTAAACAAGAAGTAATTCTTTTACTCGATACATAATATACGTATAATATAAAATTTAAAATTTTTCAAATATCGTGTATACCTATTTAGTAGGCAAGCAGCTTACGAAAATCGTAAAATGTTTACGATATTATAGACGTATAATATATCGGTATATGGTTTGATCGATTTCTCAAACGCGAATTACTAGTATATAACGTGTGTATTTAGGTAAAGTATAAAACTATAACTATATACCAGGTAGTTGTGGTTTCTGGCGTTTTCGTGTTTTGGTCATTAGCCGATGATGATGTATATTGTATAATATTGGAATATTTATTATTGAGTGCGGTTTAATGTTTATCGATGGTTGGTCGGCAACCTTGACTCCTGATATAACATAGTAGATACTAATGTTTGATTGCGTTTCTCTTAAGATTGGGTAATGAGCATAAGTACACAATATTACGGCCGACAAGTGTCATTCAACAAATTTTATCGTTGTTTGGTACCTATCTTCCCTGGCATTGATACTCGTTGTAACGGAAACACGAATTTGAAATGATCGAATATTTGTTTTGTTTTGTTATTTATTTATTATTATTATTATTTTTTTTTTTTTTGTAATTATTTGCTGCGTCTTATTTTGTACCGTTTTTAGTATTTTGGCTTTGGTTGTAACTATTATGTAGATAACGAATTCCATTTTTAACAAATTCGTCAAAATTTTAATCACTTTTACTGATACACTAAAAGTTATTAATTATCTACTATCATTTATATTATTTCAAATGTTACAAATTTGTGATTACAAAAGGATTTGCACACACTGACTATACGCAGTGATTTTGTGTATCATTATCATTAATGGGTTATATTCGATATAACATGTTTTATTTCGATATTAATGGGTTATGTTCGATATAACATGTTTTATTTCGATATCTAAAATGAGCTAATTTTTAGTAGGTAACAAGTTTTCTATGTCGACTTAGCTTCACTTGTAAATATTAATTATAATAAGTTTGGGTGTAGCGCTGTTCAGGGTGTTTCTTTGAAGTTCATTAAAATTATATATGTATATATATATATATATATATATAAAAGATCGTTAATGGAATTTTTTTGTGTTATGTTTAATTCAAGGTCAATTTGAATATTTGTTTCAGTTTGCCACGGTCGTGGCGTGCACAGTACAAAAAAAAAAAAAATGACCGGACACACAAAGTTACATAATAACACACCATTATTCATTAAAATAATGACGATGTATAATATCTACAATCGAGTATCATTTTCAAGCAAAATTGCTGTGACGCGGAGGTTATAAAATAATTTCAATAATAATAAATGTACATCGCAACCGAGTAGCTCACACGTTTAGCCGAAAACGATAACAGAATATTGTTGTAAGACGATTGCCGAATCGATATCGATGAATCCAGCGCCTAAAAAACGGAGAATACGGTAATATTGCAATCACTCAACGTTGGAAACAAAAACGAAAACGTGTGACGCAAATCGATGGATGGCAGAACGTGGTACGATCGATAAAATCGGTCGTTAAAACGATTTGCTTTTGCACGACATATTGCGAAGGGTGCACTCCGTACAAAATATTTTGTGACCCACGGCCGCCGTACACTAGAGTTAGTAGTGTTGCGTCGACGACCCCGTCACTAAAAACGTTTCGTTTTTTGGTATCGCACTGTTTTCGAACGACTCGTTCGCGCTCAGAACACAAAAAATGCGTTCGCCCATTACTACAAATATCTAATAAGCGTGACCCGAAAATTATTTTAAAGTCTCAACTTATCGAAAACCAATTGGCCAATTGAACCGTTTGAAGTAGGTTTGAGTATTTTAATATTGTCAACTCGCATGAAACTACAGAGGGTTTCGAGTGTTATAATAATTGCAGCGTTATTGGTGTTTTAAGCACGTAGTTTAATATCTTAATATTTGACACTGGGTCGTTGGTCGCAAAAACAATTACCGCCGACGGTGCATCGTGTGTTTGTTGTAATTATTATTATTATCATTTTCATATAGGAACGATTAAAAAATAGAGAAAACAAGCAAAACAAAACAGAAATACACTTCCGAGACAACGTAGCGGACGCATGGACGGTCAATAGCGGCTACTGACCGTCACCGTCGTCCACGTGTCGCACAATTATTGTGAACACGATTTAATGATAATAATAACTACGAAAGACAATAACGAGCACTCTACAACGACGCGTATGTATCATTAAAAATTGTTATAATAACACAGTAACGCCGGAAACGGCAGCGACTCGTTCACACACAAACGAACGTCTTAAACGCGAGAGACGTTTTAATTAGAATTTCCATGCATATAATATAATACGTATACACTTTTTTTTTCTTTTTCCCCTCCGTTCGGGTTCTTTTTTCCATTTCAGCATCTTCCGAAAAAGGAAATTATTAAAAACCTACGACTACAGTGCACATTACAAGATGCATGTGTGACATACGGTACACGTCATGTGCCGGTGACGAATGGGATTACGTTGTTTTTTTTTTTTTTAAATCTGTCAGAAAGTAATACTACGGACTGAAACCATTTCATGACTTGAAAATATAAAACATAATTTTAATGTAAAAATTGAAATGCTATAAATGTTTTCTTGCAAAATTTAAATAACAGCGAAACCGTGTCATATCTATAGTACCTATTGTAATATTTAACATACATTTTTTTAACGAAAAATGGCAAACGTAAATTCAGTAATTTCTTATTCGAGCTAAAAAAATATTTGAAAGTACCTACGGGAAAAATTCCAACCTCAAAACGTAAAATAAATTTCATAAAAGTTTCCGGTCCTGTTCTGTTCGGTTCCAGTCATCGATGATACGCATACAGAAGGCAACGTGAAAATTTTCAGATACAGCACATTAAAATATCACACACTGAAAAAACGAATTACGGTCTAGCCGGATAATATACACCTATATCATTAATATGTGTGCGCAACGATTCGCACGGGTCGTCGAATAGTAGAAAATGTAGTGGTGACGGGGGCGCGTCGAAATAAGGAGATACGTATAGCTAACAGAGACAAGTGGCGACGAGGTTCGTCGACCCTTATTAGTCGGCGGTGGTTGCGACGGGGGTGTAGGTTTTATATAAAGTATCGATCCAACAATCGCCCCCGAAATGGACGAAATGACCCTCTGCAGTAGTATAATATATATTATTATTGTGTCTTACATACTTTGTGCAGGTACAACGGACGCGGTGCTCGCCGACGATGTTTTATTTTTTTTTTATTTATTATCATTATCATGTCTTGCCTTTCTTATTCTTCCTGCCCGTCACTCTCCGTTTCGAAAAGTCGGAGCTTTCCACCCTTCCTCCTCCCATCAATCGCCTATACCTAAAACATTCCGACCACCAACACCGCCACCTCCGCTGCAATACCGCCACCACCCTCTCGCAGTAGCTGACGTCCCTTGTTCCGTTGCCGGGCATTAATTTTTGGGACTGGCACCGACCAGCACCGATACGGACGGGTACACGCGAAAGTCCTCGCCACCGACCACCCATATCTAAGTAAAATATACATATATATATTATATATATTATATACTATTTATTGTACCCGTCCGTTAACCGAGTGTAATATGCATTGTCGGGCAATAAACCTCGGCCCGGACAGAAATAAAAAACGAAAAACGTGAGTTATCCGTATCATATCACAGTTTTTAATGTTGGGTTAAAAAATATTTTAAATAAAACTAATATCGTCGTATAATGAAAAATAAATAATAATAATAACATACATGATATTATTATTGTTAAATTGTCAATATTCCGAGTGGTGTCTACAACGCCGGTCGGCATCGTGAAAGACGCGCAAGTGTGTATGTTATATTATCGCACCGATGCCTGTCCAGGAGTCGAACACCATAGAGCGCAGCACTTTACGACCGTCGTCCAGAGATCACAATTGATTAATTATTGTTCAACGCCGATTTTTGATTTATAATCATTTTTTTTTTTATATTTTTTTACAAATAAATTGTGTGCTAAAATTATTCCTTATTCTTCAACTCACGTCATCAACGGTATTTGTTAATATTATTGCTAATAGAACGTAAATGTTATTATTTGTATACTCGTCTAGTTATAAAAAATAAATATTATAATCGTCTGCTGTTTGTCATTCTTGTTGATTAAAAAAAAAAAATTAACTTTTCTAGCTGATAAGACGTAGTCACCGTCTGTTGGATGCGATTAATAAATTAATAAACTAATTCTTGTCATTCCCCGCTAAGCACAGTTATTATACAAAGTAATATCATAATTTCATTCTTAAAATACGAAAATATAAATAATAATTTTATTTAAAAACACCACGCGGTCAGTATTATTTCATTTTATATGTGAGCGCGTCATGAATTTCGTGTTAATTATATTAATTTCGTTGTTTTAGTTTTATTCGTGGACATTTCATATCGTAAAATAAACTTCATACAATCGAAATAATATATGGTTTTATTGAATGCGACATAATAATAACAATAGATTATACTCGTCACAAATTGTAATTTAACACGCAAGACGTAACTTGCAGAATTTTATGATCGAGTACTTTTGGGATGTACAAGAGCATAACTTTATACATATATAGGTACCTACATAGCCGTTTGATAATTTAATTGCACGGTCATGACGTCTTAAGGACTGTTTCGTATGTAATGGTACGTAGAAGTGCCCTACACGCAACAGTATAAAATTACTTTATACAACTGAAAAACTTTCCAGAAGTTTGCTGCGGAGAAATACGCTTTTAAGGGTGGAAATTAAAACACGTTTCGTCGTAATCTTAACATTCTGAATCGACCATCAGACAACGTTAAAAAGTTTTCAGGTAAATTGCATAATACACATATAAGTTACATGATATAAAAAAATGCAATTTACAGAAACATCCACTCGAAAATCAAGCGTTACAATGTGTATAGTAAAATTACCTATCGTTATAATACTATGGTGTACACATCATTATTAATATTATTATAGTTCTGTTGTATCATTATAAATCGTCTAATGTTTAAATTCATTTTTGTTTTAAAAAAAAGTCATGTTTATTTCGTTTAGTATGAACTCTACACCATCACATCGATAGATCGTTTTTTCCCAATCAAATAGTGTTGAATTTGTCAAGATCAAGAACGAACGCGATGAATGCATAGGTATATCATGCATTATTGTTACAGAACTACCGTGAATGCTGTCTATTACGTTTTATTTTATTTCATACCGTATGACAGTTATACACAAATCTTTGAAAAATAAATATGAGTTGTGATACCTAAAACAGTGTACCTAATCATAGAATGACTCTAAAAAAATAGAGAGAGAAATAATCAGTTTTTATACGTTGCACGCAAACGTGCAGCACGTCATGGACAGAGAAATGCATTGGAAACCTCGACCTAAATATAATAGGTAATACTAATAATTTTCGATGATACATAATAATGTTACAACTCAGTTGAAAAACATAGAGTATTTCACGGTGTTTTTTCGGCCGATTTAATTGTTTTAATTACATTTTCGAAAATATTGATATACTAATATAGCGCAGTAGGATTTAGGTCAAACAAAGTGCCACAATGACATTTTTTCGATTTTCATCTGAACTTAATACATATTTTATTAGACATTGATCATATTATTATAATATAATGTTAATTTAATACAGATATTTCGGAAAGAATTGAAATATTTATATTTATTAAGTATTCAAATAAATATTATTATGTATGCTATTAAATTTATACATATGAAGATAAGTATGTTATATTATACGGTAAGCAAGCAAGCAGGTATATCGGACAGACATCACATTGAAACATTTGACATTAAATCCCACCCCGTTTCAGAGATTGTTGGGGGGACTAGCTTATACATAATATATTAATTTATTAGTTAGTTTCTTAATATTTAGGTGTGATGATATATTCAACTGTAACTATGAGTTTGAGATAATATCGCGTGTATTACATGTCTGTGCCATACTAAATTTAATAAAAAAAGAAATAAAATGAAAACCTGGATTATTACAATAAAAAGAAAGTTTAAAAATAAACTCGCGGAAAGTTTTTTTTTCTGCCAAATAATAATACAGGTTATAACTCAAAATGATTGATATATATTATAGCAGATATTAACTCAAATTAACTATAGAAAATCTATCTAAAAAAAAAAATGTTCGTTTTGTAAAATTCGTATTCAAATATAAGTACATACAAACGTAATAAGTAGGTAATGGGCGAACTACAAATTTTGACATTGTACTCCACTCACATAAACTTTGAAATACTTAAATAAAAAAAAATAAAATATTTGATATAGGTATTTAACATTTTTAGGAAAAATATTTTAGATGTTTTTATAATATAAACTATGCATAATATGGTAACCACCTACATCATTAATACTTGTTATGCAAAATTGTGTATAGTTATATATTTCTTTTACCTAATGAAAAAAAAAAAAAATATGATATAGGATAGAGATTATCACGGAAGAAAAATACAATTTTAAAAGACAAGTGTAATGATATTATGTATTACACTTTAAATTATACATGAAATCAAATTTTTCACGATTATAAAAACAGTATATACATAGACAGTAATAATTATTGTTCATTAATCATTAGTGTATAACCAGTACATCACTATTGTCTGCTATCACATTTAATATTTAATTAAACGTTATTATATAAGTACTCATATACCTAGTTATACTAGTACCTTCTACTTGTGTTTCTTGTTATGTTCTGTAAAGTAACATTAATCGGTAGTGGTGAATTGAAAAAAAAACTTATCAGTTATCACAAACAGATTTACGCCACCGCTACCCTTCCAACCGTTCATTGTAATATAATATAATATTATAATACGGTTAACGTTACTATTACGTGAGCAGCGAAGTATGTTTGGTTGCCACCAGCACAATGGCGGCGTCCTCTGTTAATAACAATAATATTCATAATAATTAATTTCCATATTATGTAATATTGATATTACACCGTTAAACGAGCTCTGGCACATCGCATACAGCAAACCTATTTTCACATTAATTGCCCTGGCCTCTCTTACCGGTTTATCGCATTTCTATAAACAATACAGTGTTTGATTTTATTTCGGTTGAGTCGCGTGTCAATGTGTGTATAGAAGAACATTGCTACCGATTAACTCGGTCGGACTCATAATAACTGTCCCCTCTACCCCAAGTAAACGTTTCTCGAATGACTGCTCCAAATTACTTTGGTAATAAAACTGTCAGACGCGTAAAAAAATCGTCTATTATCACGAACTTAATCGTTTCGGTTCGCACGCGCTCGTTTGTATTATAATACGCTTGGATGATATACACAGCGCAAATGCTTTAATCAAGTTTTATATTAATATACCTCATGACTCTGTACAGGTGCACGCGGCCATTTAATAAACTGAAACGAAGTAGGTAGGTATATTGAATATCATACAAATATATCTCCGCAGCAAACGAAAAAATAACCACACGATTACAAAATAAATAGGGGGTATAAAGGAAGCTGTTAACCAGAAAAATAATTTGATGAAACTGAGAAATCATAATAATTTTCTCTCCCTTCTACACCACAAGAGAACAAAATCGTTAACATAGTCTATATACCTATATATATTTTTATTATTTATTTAGATGTACAGTAAAATATAATAAAATAATATGTACATTGATGTTTGAAAAATGAAAAAGTATAAATGTTAGACCTGTCGTACTCAATTAGTTGCTGGAAAAGATACTTCAAATGTAGGCAAATGGTGTTGTAATATTGATTGATAAAAATACATTATAGAAAGTGTTATCAATGGGTGGTTTCTTTAGTCTCCTTTTCTAAGTTTTATTCTGTCATGATTTTATTCAATTATTTGTTATAAATTTTACATTACTTAAAATGTACAAATATTAACAAATCAAATAGATTGATCGGTCGTTGAAATTATCTAAATTAAATAGAAGTAAGAATCAAAAAAATTAATTTTCGATTTTTATTGATTTTATTGCGCGTAAAATAAAATTAAAAATATTTTATCACACAAAATACGACTGATCTTATATTATATATTTTTTTTTTTTTTGTGAGAATAGTAACATTAAAATACAATGAATAATATTACAACTTTAGTATGTGAAGGAAATGGGGTTTGTAATCTGTCGTAAATGTGTGAGTGTATGTCAAATGCAGTTCACGATATACAGTAGTAACGTAGTATTCTTTATTTTTTAAAACTCCATAAGGCTAAATAATAATTTGTCAATTTGACATATTAAATTATTGTGGTCTACTAAAGTTATTTTTTTTCACATAAATAATTGTCTCCTAGTAAATCTCCTAAGAAACGTGTATGCAGCCATTACCGCGGGACTGATATTTCAACATATATCTTAAATGTGTATATCATTTTCACTTAGTATATAAAAAGTCTGAGATTGTAATGTTCAAAATAATTACTGATAATAAATAAGAGCGAATAAAATATGTACGTTTTCAACACAATTAATATGACATTAAATTATCAAATCAAACCTTGTTCCTACTTTGTAAATAATTAATTTGCCTATTTAATCGAAAATCTTTGATAATAATAATAATATGTTCTCTTATAAGAAGAATGAAACTGTTCTATACTCAATAATTTAGGTCAAATTGTTAACCAAGTTTATAGTATAATCAGGTTTTAGTAAAAGAAAGTTTTTTCTCTATACCAAGAAGATGGATGTGACGCTTTTGAGTGTTCTAAACTTTGTGCATATCGCGCGCAATAAAGGCGGTTACTAGAGATTATTAAGGCCATCGGAGTAGAACATAATTACTATTGTGGCACGCGATGTATGTAATTTACTGCGAATTATAAACAGAGTGAAAATAGAAACCCATCGCTAGATTGATGTAATTGCACAATAATCGCATCATAACATACTCGTATTCCTAGTGTATAATAGATTATAATAAAATATGTTCCGCGTTAAACATAGACCATTGATGTGACACGTTTGACCAAGAATTGCCTATACGACTGCTCCTTATTTGTATACGATTTCAAAGCAGTACAATTATTGCCCGTAGTTGTGGATAGCATTACTACAAACAATTTATTAATTATAAACGCGTTTGATATTATCTACGGTAAGTGAGTGGGTTGTCTCAAAATATGTACATAGATACATTTAATGAAAATCGCGTACAATAATATGCGATGGGTAATAATAATAAAGATTAAAAAATTAAATATATTTAATATTGTTACTTTTTCTGTTTGCATGATATTATATGATTAGTAAGTATTGTTAAAAATTGAAAAATTGTGATATACCAATTTTTCAAAAGTTATTTATTTTCAAACATTTTACTTTTGGTGATCACGAATAACGATGATTTAATGGCCATTAAATTATAATATAATTTATTATTATTGTAAGACAGCTGTAAAATATTTAATGCATTACAACTTTTTCATACTAATTATTGTTAATGAATACCATAATACCTTATCTTTTTGTGTATTGTAATTACAACCATAATATTAGTCACCTATAGTATTATTTGTAATCATTGATTTTATATGTATGTTTCGCCCGATTACGAGTGGATCAGGCAACCGTACCGTCAGACATGTTTGTGTTAGATAATAATATGAACCATTTACCAGGCACTGTCACTTGGTTGATTATTTACCGAAAACGAATGGGGTTCGTGTGTACGACATAAAATTCATTTTCGCACAACTTTAAATATTTTAACCTTGAATACAACTCTGAATACTTTAATTTTGGAAAAAAAAATGAAGCGATATCATTTTTAATAATATACATTATATTACATAATAACACAACTAGAGCTCAAATTTAAATTTCCTAATAATTATCAAAAAATAATATAAAGATTAACCAAAAATTCCCAAAACATTAATTTTTTGACGCAATAATGCTTTTAAAAAATGTTAAACATTTTTCTTTTAGGACTGCAACTACGCGAGCATTAAAAAAATAATATGATTTGACAATTGTATTTTTAACACTACAACTTAACAATAATACAAAAACAAAATACCAAAATTAGAAAAAATAAACTTACTGAAAATAGATGCGATCACGATGAACTTATCATTAATAAAATATTTTGTATTAATATTATTCTTAAAGTTCGTAAAATGTAACTAAAAATTAATAAAAAGACCTACAATTCTAAATAATGCAAAATAAAAGTTTAATCTTTGAATTATTTGCTAGATAAAACGAATTATGTATATGGAATACATTTTCTTAAACTCTAAAGCGCACAAAAAAATTTAACTCTTAAATGAATTCTAAATCATAATGTTTATATTGAACAACTTTGGTTTTTGAGAAATAAAAAATAGAAATAAATTAAAACATAAACTAACCAAAAACGAACATACATCATGAACTTTATTTCTGCTTCAATAATGTATTATTTTGTAAATTTTATTTTGCAATACAATGAACTGAACTGTTATCTACCACGACAATATTTCCAAAACTATAAATAGTTTTTTAATATTTATAGTAAATCAAAATTATCTGAAATATCCATTAAACAGTTAATAGACTATTTAAAAATTGTAGTGTTTTCAATAATAGATTTTATCTGAAGTAGGTTAGTGCATATTAATAAAAAATGTTATACATTAAAAAACAATGATAATTATTTATAGAAAATAAAGATGTTTTTATGTTGAATTATAAAAAATTATAATCAGACATTAACCGTTATTATAATACTATATACATAATATAATAATAATAATATAACTTAAATCAAAAACAGCACAGCATTTTAATGTTAAAATATTATAAAAATACCTATTTCTAGATTAAAAATGTTTATGTTTAAATCCATTTCTGAATCAACATTGCATGATCTGGAAATATATGCATGAAAAAGAAGGAAAAAGAGATACGCTTAAATTTACCTGCTTTTCATTCCGGGTAGTAAACGTTTATTGTACTTACGACTTTTTTTTTAATTTTCTTTTTTTCGTATATAGCGGTTTTCTTGAACGACGCGTGGCGTGAAAAACAAAAGTTTTCCTCGCATATTATACAATTCCAGTGACAATATATATATATATATATATATATATTATATACGTTTTTGCTACTCAATGATACGTCCTTGAAAAGAATAAAAGCTGTAAGGTTCATAATACCCTTGGTTTTAAAATATGCATTTATATACAGACTACATTTTTAAATTATATTATAATAAGGTACATAAGTTAATAGGAAATTTAATATATTAAAACAAAAAGATACATAAGTATTGTGAAAAACCCTGTAATTTTTATTCAAGTTAAATGTATTTGTATTATATTTAAGTCGTCTATTATAACGATTCTCAGTTGTAGTAATTTTAATTTTTTAATCGTTTTTTATTAAATACGTATACTATACAAGCTTATAGTAATAAGCTAAAATCACTATAAAGAAAACTTTTAAAACTTTTGAATGTTTTCAGGAAAAAAATTGTAATTAGTTTCCTACCAAAATAAAATTTATTAAAAATAATTTTTTGCTTTGTTTAAAAAAAAAAAATGGTTTTTAATTTTAAATACATGGTAAATCATCATTTTCATATATAATAATATTATGTAGTTTTATTAAGTTTAAATTTTTGTTAAGGGAAATAAAAAATTATTCTTGTCAATATTAAAATATACAGTTACACATTTATATAATCAATCTACATCATAAAATTTAGAACATATTTTTTATAATAACAAATTATTTAACGAACAAAAGTTTTTAAAATTAAGTACTCGAATCTTGAATTATTAATAAAAGATACTTAATTTTGTCTGACCCAAGGTATTTAATTACATGATTATAAAATATTGAAATAGGTTTGAAAAAAGGAAATATTTGTCATGGGATTTCAATATTATAATTTAAAAAGTTTAAATTTTACCGACTTATTTTCATCACATGTAATTTTGACCTACATAAAGTGCTAAATATATAGTATTATTATTATGTTGATTTGGACACGCTTTTTAACATAATTGGTTATTTTTATAACTTGAACTTTTATTAAGTTAAATAATATATATATCCTAATATTTTGTAAGAGTTTAAGAGATCGATTTAAATATTCAACATTTTTCACTTTAAAATTATAAAAAAAAATATGAACTAAATATTACAAGTTTACAACTATTACTTATATAATTATAGAAAATTATAAAATAAATTAAAAATATAATTACATTTTTTAGAAATTGACAAATGTACCTAATACAACGTAATTTGATGATTCATAACATTCTTAATATTTCCTGTACATGAAAAATGTACAAGTTTATTAATAATATACTTTATAACCCTATAGTCATTTTTTTGTTTTTTACAAAATATACATTTTTATTTGTATGTATATTTATATAAATCACAATTTATCGTATAATACAATATTATGTAGGTCCTTAATTATTTTCGTGAAAAGAACGTAGGTATCTACCGGTTCTCGGTTTAAGAAAAAAAAAATTAGCTTTAAAATTCAACTTACAAATAATATAGGAGTACCACCGAAAGAAATAAACACGTGTCTCGCGTGTGTATGTATTATAATAAAGTTGGACGCAATAAATTTAACTTTATTATTTACTGTCATATTATACGCATACTTAAGTGGCGTATGAATAGTTTGTGAACTGGATTAAATAGTTGCAGAGTAATATTAAATTTTTGTAGACATTCAAACGAAAAAACATCTAGTGATATTAATATCGCACACGACTACGGACTAAGTCTGTTATTTGTATAATTGAATGTATATCGTGACTTATGATTTAGAATTTAAAATGTTGAGTAAAAGAAACACAACTCTGGAGATGTAAGCCTGCTCGTTTGGCTTCTGAAAAAAAAATTTGTAGCTTTAAATTACATAGGTATTTTACTATTTTATCATTACGGAACGATATACCTGTTAATTGATATAACTAAATTGGCACCAAGACATAAAAAGAAGTATAAACACACACTACCAAGATGTGGCAAACATCCTGGAGTAAAATATTAATAACAAACAAATTAAAATGAATTTAAAAAAAATATATTATCAAATGGTATACTCTGATCAATTCCTCTAGACGTTCTAAAATACAAAAATAAGAATCAGCCATACCAACCTCACCCATATACATATTACCTATCATAAAATATGAAGAACAACCTCTCTGAAGCCATTGCAACAAGCCGCTCACAATCAAACTATTTGTCAACGCAAGAATCATCCTCAAACAACCATCATCGATGGAGGAAGCATTAGGAGAGCACAACACACACTTGATCCATAGTTTCTTCAAATCCATCGGTATCAATACAAAAATCTAATGTAAAGATAAAACAGCATAATTTAAATATGTAATAATGTATAATATACTGTATAAACCACTTATCTTATAGTAATTTAATCACAATTATAATTAATTATCCATTAATAATGTAATCATAACCACAGGCTAATGACCTAGCTGATGAAGCCTTTATTCTCAATAAAAAAAAAAAAAAAAAAAAACTAAATTGGCAGCCGTATCTCAAGTCATCAAATTATAGTGTAAATATTTCATTTCAAAACTTTGATTACGTTTAGCGGTTTCTATGTATAGTGTATTATAGGTGCACGAGTATATATTTAAATAATATCTATAACTATATACATGTACAAAATCTTCCTTATAATACACAATATCATCTCCTAAAGTCTCTATTTTGAACAAAAGACATTTCCTCTGACAAAAACCCCGTACTTACACGAAGGATCGCTAGGAAGTGGGAAAAGGATATTACTCCCACTAATAATATGTAAAGTGTATTTTATGAAACTAGCTATATAACCACATGAGTGCCATTCAGTTTCGTGACATCATTTATCTTCTGGAATCCAATAACGGTATCATTTCCTGGCGTCGTCGTTAACTCTTTGAATCTAGTACGAAAGTGTTTCCGAAGAATGGAATCGTCCATACCTAGGTATATATACGTGTCTATACTCTATATATATATACTGTAAAGATCAATATATAAGAATACATACACCATTCTGTATAAAACTTATTGAGACAAAATTTAACCACAAACACATATTATATAAGCGATGAAAGTTAGCAAAAGGATGAATCTAGATGACTTTTGTCATGATATTTTCTTGGAAATTTATTATACGGTCAGTAATGTATTTCTTTGCTATAATATAAGTTGCTTGCTGTATTGCATGGCAATTACATTTTATTTTACTAAAAATGGCTAACGTTTTTTATTTCGTATCATATTTCATAAATTTAACAAGCGTATTACATGTGACACGAAATCACAACAAAAATTGCGGCCATAATTGTTATGTAATATAATATATTATATAATTGTACACTTATATACAAAAACGTCAATGTTTCGTCTTTTATATTTTAACAAGAACGATGAATGTATTGGTTTTACAACGATGCATACATATACAAGTAAGTAGTCAAAATTTACATTTTTAAATTATGAATAATAATATCAATTTTTTTGTTATAATTCAAAAATATTATTATTGGCGACTTAAACATTTTACGAATACCATTATATTTTTTATGTACAATGATATTTTAAAACTCAATGTTTTTAGGTAGAAATTAATTATTAATAGTAAAACAAATTACTTTACCTAATAGTAATATGAAAAGATACAATGTAAAATATACTTATAGTGATGTAGGCTGATAGATCGTTTCCACCCACAGTTTTTTGTATCATGCAGTATGATATGTTATTAAATTCAAATTTAACACATATATCATAGTGACTTACTTAATATATACCATGCCTTCATAAAGCAGAACGATACTTACTTGTATACTTTTTTGTTTTGTTTTGGAATGATTCACTAATCATTCTTGCCAAAAATTAAATTAGGTAAAAATATTAATTTTATAATTTTATAAAACCATTTCTTATGAGCTTTATACTAAGTATAATCATTTTAATGACTAAAATCTACTCAATCTTGAATTCGATAAATCAACGATTTTAAAGAAATGATCTGCAAGGTAGTTTACGGAAAAAAGTTTGTGATTAATTATTTAAAAACTAAAGTTTGTATTATCATATAAAACTTTTTGAATAGTACAACATATCTGAAGAATTTAAAAATATAGCCTCTAAGTGTGTTTAAAAATTCCATAAATCAGTGTTTAAATTATTAATTCATTGTTAAACGAAAAGATGGAAGTGTGTGTGCACTTAGGGAATCATCTCGAATAAAATAAAATACATAAATATATATGTGAAACGAAAAAAAAATATTATTAAAATATAACCTATAGCTGTTCATGCAAAACCAAAAAATTCGGAAACAAGCAGCAAGCAGCTTATGGGGGTGGAATGATTGAGCTAGAAAGATGGGGTGAGAGGAATTATACGTATATATATATAATATGAATTGTACGCGTGGTCCTATATATATATATATATATATATATATATGTGTGTACTCTTATTCGACAATTCTTCCTGGATCTGCTACCTCCGATCCTACACGCACCCCCTCTGAATATAGCGATGTTGACAGAAAGAAAATGCATTACCCACTATTGCCAGGCGACGATGTATAGAGTAGGTTTTCACATATACATACAGACTTACTATGAACAGTGGGATGGAAGGGTCGAGAGGAATGAAAACAACGGGGGTTTGACGTCAAAGTGAAGCGAAGGACCGAAGGGAATGGCGGCGGGACACGTCGAAAAGGAAAAGAATAATAATATAATATATACATAATATTTTATTATCAATCTCGGGGACGCGAAAGTGTGGATGGAAAATATTTTGCAACGGCGAGCGAGGCGCCGGTTATGTACATAATATTATGGTATTGGTTTTCGCTCGGGACTACGCGCATCGTTCGCCTACTGCTTGGGGTGGACCGTCGACAATTCGATTTAAAAATTATTTCCCAGACCGTTATCCCGTTGTCTCCGCGACAGGACTATCCAAACGCCAAAACACGGTGTTCCGATATAAATTTGAGAAATCGCGTTCCGCCTGCAGCAAAAATACCGGCGAAATGTCGTGTGTTTGTGCGAGATCAAAACCGTCATCAGTCCAGTATACGAGCGGAACGCGGTGCCGCGTTTTCGGCGGCAAAAAAGTGCGGGCGACGTATTTTGCGCGTAGCCCCGGAACGTCCCGTCGACGACGTCCGGAACGCGCCGATACTTCCGTACGACGTGGTGTCGTAACGTTATTATTGCACCGTCCTTGCGCGCGCCATTCGCGCGGACCGCACCGCGAGCTGCAGTCCGCCGCCGCGGACGTCCGGTCGGGGCCCCACGCGAACGGCTCGTCGTCGACGGCGGCGGCGGCGGCGGCAGCACACGGACGGCGCGAATTGGTGCACGCGCGTGGCGGGCGCACACCGTCGTCCCACCCCGAAACAAGATGCCCGCCGGGCGAATTGAACGCGGCCGCGGCGTCGGGTGGGTGTTCGAGGTCGGCGCGGCGGCGAGCGAGAGGAGGCCACACGCACCCTACGTCACGTCACGCACACGCCACGCCACGCACCCCCACGCCGCGAGCGGGCCAGAGGACAACGGCGAAAATCGACTGATGATGATGATAATAATAATAATAATATATAATATATTATATTGTTTCGCCGGCACTCGGTCTTCTCACTACTTCGTCGTCTCGCCGCCGCCCAATGTGAAACGCGTTACGTGTGTGTGCGTGTGCGTCGTGCAACGTGACCTCTCCTGTGCACGACACCACGTCACACCGTGTAATGTCTCGCGACGAGCCGGCACGCTATACAGTTGCAGGTCGAGCCCGCCGTCGAATGTAATACCTATACGTAGGTATATGATGATGATATACGACGTGACGTTATATTACGATAATATTGTGCAGCGCCTCTGCCGCCGGGTCTCGGACTTGGCCGGTTTAGATGCCGTGCGATATTAAATACGCGATATCATATTGACGACGTGGCAACGACCGCGCGTACTTGGTATCGTCTGTCGTTCGTCAATAACGATATTTGGTTGTTTACTACACACCAATATATATATAGTATACTGTATACATATACGCAAAAACGACTTGACATTTCATCCAAACGTATGTGGAATATGAGCAGTAGGTATAATGGATTTTACCGGTAGAACACTACGCGTTATGTCGGCTGAAATCAACCCTTTTCTTAAAATTTACGGAAATGATCATTTTATGCGTTTGGGGAAACGTTACGGGCACATAATATTTATGCACGGTCCTGGTCGTCAAAGTCCGACGCGGCACCTCGCGATGATGGAACTCATTTGTATATTTTAGATTTAGGACACCGTTACAATAAAATTAATAAATTAAATAGTATGTCGTGTACTTATACAATATGTACCTGCACACATCTTGTTTGAATTCCAATGATTAAAACATTTGTGCAAATATAATATATATTATAATAACAATATATTACAACGATATAAATATGCGAATACGTTAAGTTAGTGGTTGGAAACCTCTATCAATTCGCACGCTAAGTTTTGCATTGAAACTATTATTGGGAACCCTAGGATTGTATGAAGATATTTAAAATCTATCGATTCAAAATACATAAATATTTTAATAAAAATGGATCACTAAAAAATAATAAAATCAGTACAATTTTGTGATCATAAAACGTACGATCACACATATAGTTCGTGGGCTGAGAGTAAAAAGGTTCTATGTTTTTTTTTTTTCGAAATTGACGTTTTCAAATATTCCTAATACGTTTTCAATGGCGCATGTTTTAAGCTAGAAAATATGTTGATACGAGTAATAATGAATGAGATACGCAAAGCAAAAAGGTTCTATGTCTTTGAAATTAATTAGTTATTTAATTGAAATATATAAAATAAAATATCTATTGATTTATTCCAAACAATAAAATAAAAAAGTCAGAAAAATAATACTTATATCTTTTCTATATGATGTATATTATCGAATATTTTAATAGTTGAATGTCGAGGGAATTATAACAATTTATAGGTATGCATTTAGTAATCATAGAAAGTAGTCATAAAATATTCTTACAAAAGATTTAATCAGTTCTATGAAATAAATCACTTTGTTAGACTTTTATATGATTTAGCATTAGCGTACAACTAGTAAATTATATTCTCATAATTCCCTTGCCGTGATTGGTTAATATCAAGACCACACATTTTAGTACTAATTTCGTATAATTTCAAAGTTAACTTATTAATGTTTATATTTTTCAAGCCTAATTATTTTGCATCACAGTCAATATTAATAATAATATTGTCAATTCGATTTTAGGCTTATACTATTTACAAGTATGTATCAAACTTATAGCTTAGGGCATAGCATTTATATAATATACATTATACGTAGGTATACTAGAAATTTTAAAATTTTATTTTTATTACCAAGTAATAGAAAAAAACGTAAAATTCTATTACAAACGCTGCACACGTGCGCACTAATTAAATCCATTTATATAATATGTATATCAATATTAATATCGTTATTTGTTCTATTTTGTATGCCACAATTATGTTATATTCGCACAAAAATATAAACAATCGATTTTTTTTTAAATTTTAAACATATTACCTATTGGTAATAATATATATAATATTAAAACGTCTTGCTGAATTTGATATTTTCTGTACTTATATAAGTATTATATTATATAATATATGTGTGTGTGTGTTAAAAGGTTTTCGATTCGTCCAATAGTAATTTATAAATGTCCTTTTCATTTAAGCAACACTATGGGAGTCAAAACTAATTTAATATAATATTCCCCAAAGTAATATCAATTGTATAATATAATATGCTGTCATTATTGATGTTTGACATTTTTTTTTATTACCCGTTTGACGCGTACTTAAAAAACTTTAAAAGTCATTCTTGCAAAGATTTGAGTGCACATTACAGTTAATGTCGCTAGTGATATTATATGAATATATTACTCTATATAAATAATATAATATAGAATAAAACAGTTTTTATTTTTATTTTTTTATTGTGTAATATTATAAAATATATTTATATAGGTACCTATATACTGTTAAACACTTTAGGTACACCGAAAGTCGCTATTTTCTTAAATTTCTAGCAATACGAGTACATAGATATTTTATTTTGCAGCAAGTTGCAAACGAGATGAACCAAGCGTTTATATTTTTTTATTACAAGTGCCAAAATCGCAAAATATACACTATACAATTCTTTATTTTCTTGGCAATATTACACATTTATTATTTTACTGTTAAAACAAAATGTATAAAAAAATGTTGTCGTTATTTACAATAAAGGTAGCACAATCATAAATTAATGAAAACTTAGCATACATATATTAATATAGTTTACTATAATTGATCGTTTATTAGGAATAATGATACATATCAAGGTCGTACCTAGAACAAATTTCCTAGATGGATTATGGTTTTATGAAAATCATAGTAAATGTTGCATAAAAAAATAAACAATTTTTTTTAAAATGCTTTAGTTAATGTTTACCTAAGAAAATTTCTGGGCGAGAAGGATTTGCAAATATTATGGTTATGAAAAATTAAATATATGTTTTTTGTTTTATCTCTGCGTGTTATCTTTATAATTAGGTTAGATTAAGTTAGTTTGTTATATGATCAAATTATATTTTAATATACCAAAATGTATAACTAGCTGTTTTACAGACATTTATTATTAATTCTAATATAATATAATGAAAACGTCTTTCAACGAAATTTTAACACATAATATTTCACATAGGTGGTGTTTTTATTTGATCAGATATTTATAACCAGGTTTTAAGGAGATACGTGGACTCAGTAAAAAATAATCGTCACGATTAAACTAATGTGCATTATAATAGTTGTATTGCCACAGTTATGTATAAAAATATTTTATATGATAAATACCTAGTATGTAGTTATAAAAACCATACGCAAGCTTATGTATAATATTGTATAACATTATATTATTTAGGATCCGCTACGACAGTCACCGTGGGAAATGCAAATCTCGGTAGATCTCACCTGCAGTATATATTATTATTACACGTACGATAAAATGGTACCTACAATAATAATCAATCGCATTACCATCGTCACTGACGCCGCCGTAGCCGTCAATCGATCGGCAACGATTTTCTTTTGTGAATATATATACTTTACACGCTGAATATTGTAACCCTTTGATGCTGCTGTCCCGGCCACCTGGAATTAACAAGACCCAGCCGCCCCGCGTACATAATAGTTTATATTCAAATATTATGCGCGTACCAATTTGCGTACTCATATCTGTATACCTGACACGAGGTCCGCGGGGACCCGGAAGGGATAAGTCATATAGGTATGAATCATAGATGTAGGTACAATCGGTTCAGATCGCCTAAAAAATTTTAATCTGAGAAAGCCTGCGAATAATATTATATATACTCGTAATGTTATAATGCCGGTCTACCGGTGCAGCTGTGTCGTCGTCGTCCTAGAGACGGAATTAAATATATATACATTGTACTGAAGCCACAATAGAATTTAAGGTTTCCTATATACATAATAATATAAGGTACCATGTATTAAAAAACGTGTTCGTTGTCAGAGAATACAAAGGAACTAGTCGAAATTATCATTATTATTATTATTATTATTACTATTAACATGATGCAAAGACGAAATAATATAACACGTATATATAATACAATTGTGCAAATTTGTACCTCAGAAAATTATACAAAACCCTTTTAGAACACTTATTAACTATGTCAAATTCCCAAGCGCTAATATTTTATATTATTTGCATTATTATCATATTACTATTAATATGCATAATATACTTATATCATCTGCACGACGCATATTCTATAATTTGTTTATTAGCAATTATTATTTTAATTGCCACAGATATAATAATATAGATATACCAGGGAATATGTGTTATTATGTATTACACCAATATATTACCTTAATACATATTATTAATATTGTAAGGCTTAACGAATACCTCAAAACGAGAGATCAATATACTCTATATTAGGTTACCTAGTAGGTATATACATTCAAATTACATTAGTTGTGTGACTTGCACAAGTATTAATAACTCGAAAGCGTTTTAATTATAAAGCATTTTATTTTTTAAATTATGTTTTTACTTTGTAAAAATTATCCAAAATATAATCTCTAAAACTGAATGATTTCCATTTCTATTACTTTGCATTTATTAAATAATAAAATATACTGAAACAACCGTTTTAATATGTTAAAAAAAAAAAAATTAAATTTTGGTTTTACACGTTCTATACGTTTGTGAAGTTAAAGCTGTATATATATTGAAATACATTATTGTTAAAATAAATAAACAAGACATTCGCTATATTAAGTATGTAAGATTGCACACCTTATAGTTAAGTATAGTCACTTATTTCTTTGTATTAAATGTTTTCTACACATATTTTGTTCAAATGTAGTAGTAATACAAATTTTTACACACATGTAAAATATATACGTCAGTTAGTCGAGTTAGTTTTATATATATGTTCTTTGATTTAGTATTATAGTACATTTTATATTACAAAAATATTTTACTCTTATGAACATATTCCACTTAACAATTATAAATGAAATGTACTATGATCAAATGAATAATTTTGGTAAGTTTCTCCAAAATAATATTTAATGTTATTATACAGGAATATGATATATATTTTTATGATAGCACCTTAGACATGAAATCGAAATATCATTATTATTATTCAAACATATTGCTTTAATAATATAATAATGTATAATTATACAGCACGCGCAAGAGGTATATAATATACTATATACATACTTACTGTAAAATTGTTTTTCGATAGAATATGAAAAAATTAATAGACTTTAGAATAATAATAAATCTATATTATGTATTATAATTGATTGATTTTTCTCATACCCATATGATTTAAAAAATTAATTATATTATTATAAACATCGCATTTATTGTGCCACTGAATATAACTTGTATACTACTTAAGTCAAGTAAAAAATCAGTGAGTACCAAAAATATACTTAAGTCATTTTTTTTTTTTTTTTTGTAATTTCAACAACACAGTTATTATCTGCAAGTTTGGTTGTATAATAATCGATTGAACTACGTGACTCGTGGGCTTCAGTATTTCACAAAATATCAACAAGAGTATATAAAATACTCGAGTCTTTAAATTTAGGTCAAGGGTGAAAAGAAAATAAATCTTAAAAAATATGCTAAACATAATTATTTAACGAATGGAGAATAAAGGCTAAGGGAAGAGTGCTTTTGTGTTTATTATTATTACTCGCAGTGTTTTTTTTTATTTTTTATCGCGTGCCACTGCACTAAAGACCGCGTGCGATGTCGGTAAGGGGAGTGTTGAACTTTTTTGCGTTCTTTTTATTTTAATTATGACCTTGACTCATATTTCTCTCAAGGCCAAATGTTTTAACTACCCTCGCCGCGAGGAAAAGTTTCTTACTTTTTTATCATTATTATTCCATTGCACCTCCCGTCCCACCCCACCACAACGCCAACGCTGCCTTCATTGTTATTGCTGTTAAAAGAAGTAATTTATCCACCCCCTCAGCCAGCGGTGGCTGGATTTAATTTGCGTGCAACAAGTGCCATAAATATTTATCGTCGATTAAAAAAAAAAAGAAACAAAAGAAGAAAACAAAAACAAAAACAACAGATTAAAAACATTCCAGACGTTGCCTTTTTTTTACGGCAACTATACGTAATCAGGAAACAACAATTTGTTTACTGATTTTTTTTTTAACGCGTATCTTAACGTCTATAGGTTAAAACTTTTTTAATTGTTTACATTATAAAAACATACTTCATTATCATAAGTTTAAGTTATCTCAATTTTGCAAAATTTTTCTGTTATACTATAATATTTTAATAGTTTTGTTTTTACTTCAGACTTTCTATTAACTTATATATTATGTAATACATCTCTCTAAAATATATTTTTCATCGTTTTATTGTAATTTTTTAACATTAATTTAATTTTAAAGTAAAAAAAAAAATTAAAATTAAAGTAAAGAGTCGCATAAGTATTAAACGATTAAATTATTACTGAACATTTATTAAATCAATAGTGAGCTAATGATATCTTAAACATAATTTAGTTGCCCGTGTATTATTGGCTTATTATTTCTAGACATACTTTACTCAATACGCAACGATATTCTTGTAATTGTGTGCCTAAACGTGTAAGTAAGACAAATAAAATGTAGAGCTATTGTCATGTCGTACACATATTATAATACACATCACAATATAATATGGTAAGTTATATTATAAGCTTGGAAGCATCGATTTTTACAAATTTGTAATATTAAATATATTATATATTATGTATATATGCATGTGCGGGTTCATCGATCCAGGTGCATTCGTAACGACATTATACCTTTTATATATTACACGCATAGTATAATAATAATAATAATAATAATAAATATTATGCATACCTACCTATGTTTAATAATCATAATAATAAAAAGGGTATGCAAATTTATGCGCTCGATCCTGGGAGGCTGTGTTCCACATTCGACGTGCTTTCTCGCGGGGAATCGGTAGCGCGGCGCGTGTATATATAGTATTATAATATGTAAAATATACATATAGCATGGAAGGGCACCGTGAACGGGTGTCGTGATGAGGATTGAGGGGGATATAGTGTGAAATAGAGTGTGTGTGTGAGAGAGAGAGAGTGACAGGAAAAAAAAGGCAAATTTAGATCGACGTGGTTCGAAAAACACTGCCGAAAGGGTTAAACGCACCACAGAAGAGCGCATATTTAAATATTACTAGTCGACGGCGGAGGACATACGGTACGCAAGCGAAAAACAGCATTCTAAAACCACTGGTGAGTACCAAATATAGAATTATAGAACGCTATTATATCACTTATATAATTATTATCCCATTCGTCCACAGATGCTTATTATTATTATTTTATTATATTTTTGTTATTTTTACTGTAAAACTCCCCGAACCAGTTTGAAACCCGCGTCATAACACGCAAGTCACGTATGCAATCCATTCCGTTTTGGGGGAAGTTTCGCCCTCGCGAACCCTTGACCTCTCAGCTTTTCCTCCGCCCACAATCGGTGTCGGCTTGTCCAAATATATCATCAATAGTAATAATAATAATAATAATAATGGTAATAGTGTATTATATATCACCACGTCAACGGCATACGATGGTGTATTTTAACTTATCATGGAACACTAACATAAACTGTACTGCCTAACGATAAAATAAATACCTTTATTTGAAATTTTTAAAACATTAAAGCAATAGATACAATAGAAAGTGAAAACAAAGTATTCTCAAAATTATTATAAATGTATTTGAAATAATGAATTTTTAATTTTATTATCGTTATATATGCTCTTAATACTAAAATATGCAAAAAATATAATTCAATATTTAAATTATAAAACGGTAAATTTTTTAAAACTGATATTTAGAGAACGATAATTTAAGTAATTAATCCAATGCTTATGATTATCAATAACACGAATTTAAAAAAAAAACATTCAGAACTTTATAATATATAGAATATAAGTACATAGAATGTTTAGATATAATTTATAGAAAACATTAACACTAAAATATTAAATATATTGCTTTTAAGATTGAATTCATGTGATATTATTAAAGGGTAAAATTTAAACAGACTTAATGTTTTATGAGAGACAAAAACATTTCGCAGTCAATTCTTGACATTTGATATTTAAGGATTATTATAAAAAACTAAAACGTATTAGTGACTTCTATGGGGATTCATTATTTTAGTGTACCAATTTATTTAAAATATTCGTTTATAAATTAAATATATCTTATCCCATCATAATCTGATAAATTAAAATCAAAACTTTGTTTTACATAGCCATATTGTATATATATAAATATATACTTATAAAAATATTTTTTTTTTTTAGTTTCAGTTTTTTCCGTGTTTAAATATAAAGGATATTTTTATTTTTAAATCATAGTATGATCAATTATATACAATATGCATAATAGTACTAAAATGTATTAAAATGGATTAGGTGTCTCTACTGATTAATATTGTTGAAATTACAAACTTTGTCAGTTTTGCAAATATTGTGAATTTTAGTAACTGTGTACAGAAGACTAAAAGCGATGATAAATTATTTTTATTAAACGTTTTTGCTAATGCTAGGACATTTCAAATAATCAATTACTTGATATTTACTTTTACTTCTTAAGCTTCAATTATAAGTAAAAATAAATATATTTGTTAAGTTTTTATATTTTAACACCAAAAATAAAATAATAAATTATTAGGTATTATAAATAATAACTAAAGTAATTTTATAGTAGTTATATTTTAAGTGTAAGACGTAGGTAGTTTATTTTATACTGATATATAGTATCAAAAACTACTAAAATTATTAAATAAACATTAAAATTAAATTCAAATTTTTATTGTACTAATAGGTAAATAATAATATTCCATAATTATTCCACTTTAGTATTATACTATATTACTATTATATTACTATATCGTCATGCCAAAGTTCTTCCAATAAAAGGATTTTTCATTCGATTAAACATGTATTTTTTCTTAATTATTAGTATTTCAATCGCATAATAACATATTGTTAATTTATTATCGTTGTATTATAATATATAATGTTATGATATAAAAAACGTTAGTCTATCAAATTTAATAATTATCGTTGCGTTTAGTTGTTTTTGAACTACCAGAATAATTTTTTTCTTAAGTAAATATCTACAACATGCAAATTTATGCTTTATCGTTTTGTTTTATAAAAAATTATTGCTTAATTTAAATATCTAATACCTTTTAAAGAAAGAAAAATTATTCATATTTAGTAAACTTATATTGTCATGTATTGTCAAATGATAATTCAGATTTTATAGGTTCCTATGTCTTAGATATAATATACTATTTCAATAGAAATAACTTGATAACTTGCAATAAATAAACTACATGTCTTATTATTTCATACTGATATTGAGTATATTAAATTAATTATATTTATTATTAAAATAAATATCCATATATATTATTATAATTATTTATAACATAAGATAACATAATATATCTTTTATTGTTATATTTTGTTGTGTATTTTCTGATACTAATTTAAAAAGTTATAACTTTAGTAACTTAAAAATGAGAAATAATGATTATTAATGTTGTTATTTTAATTTATAATTAATAATTATAAAGGTAGGTATATCATGAACTATCAAACCAAAATCGTAATTTTGTATTTTAAAGCGTTGAAATTGAAATAAAATAAATTTTTATTATAAAAAAAAAAAAAAAATAATAAAATCATTAAGGTTCAACTGGTTTCAGGTTGGGCAGCCATTGTTATGTTTATGAACAAAAAAAATCTATTTCGTTCTATATTAGCTTTTTATTCGAATATATTATGATAATAAAGCAAGTAAAATGAAAAAAATAAATATAAACAAATTAAAACCATTGTAGTACCATTGGTTTTAAAATATATTCTGCATAATATCATCGGTCCTACGCGCTGACTATAATATTAGACTCAAATATCAAATATTTGAACTAAAATGTATATAGCAAATTTATATCTAACAGTCGAATTGGATTCATAAAAAAAAAAAACATTTTAGGTAGATACGAATTTTCCACATTAAATAGATGGCATGCAACCTACACATAGGTACCTACCTAGGTGGCTGGGTACATAATATTATAGGTACCTAATAAGTAAATGTATACAATTTTAACGTTATATTAATTCAATAAAATTACGAATTCAATTAAATATTAATAAACATTTACATTAACATTTTCAAAACAATCACCAGTTGCTTCTAAAAATCATAATTTATAATATGATATATAAATTATAATTCTTTAATAAATACCTAAGAATACCAGCTACGTTAAAATTCCAAAATAACAGAATTGAAATACCTGAATTCCTTGTTTTAAAATTATTACACGAAGGAAATAATGTGGGTGGACAAGCTTGATGAATCACCCACCCTGTACCTATAATCAGTATATCTAGGGGCATAAGGATCCTAAAAGTATATTAAATAGAAAGAGAGATATTTCGACACTCCGTATCTAATTATGTGACATGCTGAAAATCACTGTCGGGCGTATATTCGGTGAAACGGCGTTATAGCAGTAGTGACGTGAGTGACGGGGAACGATATCAGTAATAGTCAAAGGAAAAACAAGAAGGGGAAAATTCT
>NW_020271152.1:158141-301939 GCF_002803265.2 Melanaphis sacchari | reverse complement strand
CGCGGCCTGTTGGTCTAGGGGTATGATTCTCGCTTTGGGTGCGAGAGGTCCCGGGTTCAAATCCCGGACAGGCCCAGATAATTTTTTTGCATTTTTTTTTCAACGTTTTTATTTTTTATTTTACGTTCGAACCAGTCTCATTAGTAACAAGTCGGCCACACCGATATACCTTTCACACGTGCCGTTCTAAATGATTAACATTTTTTATTATTAACATCGCGGCCTGTTGGTCTAGGGGTATGATTCTCGCTTTGGGTGCGAGAGGTCCCGGGTTCAAATCCCGGACAGGCCCGCTTAAATTTTTTTTTTTTTTTAATTTTTTTTTCTTCGAATTCTCTTCGTCGTCGAAAAAACCGGTTCACCTGATTAAGGAGTGAAAGGAAATAATGGAAAGTTGCCAGCAACCGATCGCTCGCGTTAAGTCACGATCATTCACGGTATTCCTTCACCGCGGCCTGTTGGTCTAGGGGTATGATTCTCGCTTTGGGTGCGAGAGGTCCCGGGTTCAAATCCCGGACAGGCCCGAACAACAATTTTTTTTGCAAATAAAATTTTTTTTTTTTAATTTTTTCTGTACATTCACTTATCTAGTCACGCGTACTAGTGGGAGAAATTCTGTAGCAACTCGACCACTTCATAATACGTCAGTTCTCAATGAACGGCCTGTTGTTCTATATGGGTATGATTATATTGATTCTCACTTTGGGTGCGAGAGATCTCAGGTTCAAATCTCGGACAGGCCCGAGATCAAGCTTTTTCGTGAAATTTTTGTCCTTATCGAGTGTGGTCTTATCGTGGTCACGTAATACAAATTAAAATTTTATTTTTCATGTTAATATAATTAGCTTTATTCTTTTTTTTTTTTTTTTTTTACAAACGGTATGTAAAATTACTATGGTATATAAGGTTTGCCAGGTATACATACCACGTTCACATGTATATATTATGCAAACTGAATAAACACCGACGCACAAAAAGCACCCAACATCACAAAGCTGTTTGCATGTGACGGGCAGCTATTAAATTATATATAATATATAAATATATATTGTTTATATGTATATATTGTACTATAAACGCGCGCAACATACATTTCAGATACACGACTACGTGAGTAAAATATACATATACATTATAAATACAATATATAGGTATAGTATATGTATAGTGCGTTTATTCTGTTTATATTGTGTATACATATATATATAACCGTGACAGGACAAAAACAATATAGAAATTCCATGTTTGCGTTCGGAACTAATTCACGAAATACCCCTAAGGGTTTCCAGGACGTGTATATTTATTTATATATATATATGTCTTTAGAGTGAGTGTATGTGTGTGTGTGTGTGTGTTATATACTGAACGCGCGGCCACCCTTAGTATAGCGAGCTGGCGACGCACATCAAAGGCACCCTTAACCCTTTGCCCGTCTGTGTACAACGTATATATACGTATGGAAGCCGTTCCTCAAATCTAAAGAGTTACCCCGTCGCAATTAATTTCACGCGATTCGTATATGTGCATGTATATAACGTACTCAATAAATATATATATATATATATATATATATATATATATATATATAGGTACACATATATATATTTTGTACAGTATATATTTTAAGGCGAGCTTTGTATCGTTTCAGTGGTGCCTAGGGCGTAGATACTCGCAGCAACGAACAGCCTGCAGGTTCATAATTATAAATAGGTGTAAATCATACATATAATGTGTGTGTGTGTGTGTATGTGTGTATAAGAATATAATATAATATTGTTGTGTTGTAACGTGCGCATTATATTTGAATTCAGTCAAATGAGTTCGCAAAATAACGGCTAGCATTTAAAAGTCGAAGATATAAAGGTCTACAGGACATTTCATTGTACTTGTCCTCTGGCAATCAGTTTAACGTTTATCACATCTAAATTAAACGAAACTAATAAATATTTTGAAAAATTATTTTAGAAAACTATATATTACTGTGTTGAAATTTTATGTTAATACTGGTTATCAAATGTTTTGAATCAACTATACTCTAAATAAATATAATAAAACTGTTGTTTACAAATTTCTTAATGAAAATAATTATAAATTTATAGGAGTCAATTTTTTTAATTGATTTAATTATTATTTTAAAAGCTTAGTTTATAATTTTAATATATACGTTCTAAAGCTTATAAATTCCATACAATTATAGTAGCCTGGTGGGTGTGTACGAAGAGACTTGGTGAGACACCCTGTACAATATAACAGTTATAATTTTATGGAAAATCTGTAGGTGTATTAACATAATATATATATACATAATATATAGGTACCAAACACGTTTTCGTAAGTACCTATGGATATCATTAGTATTTTATTGGTATTACTGTTATTTCGTAACCAAATATTTAAAAAAATTTAAGTTGAGAATAAAATATTTAACCATATTATCCTAGTAAATTAAAATAAATAACTTTTGTTTAGAAATTTTATAATTACGATGCTAATTTAATATATTATTTTGGTAATTCAGTAAATTTAAATAATCATATACCGCTAAATTGAAATATAATAATAGCTATAATATATATGTTACAAAAAACATAAATAAATAACAAAACACTTATTTATTATTTATTCTTTATTTTATCTTCCTACTCAAACTTAATTATAATTCATATATAAAAAAAATAATAATAATAATAAGAAACATTGAATATGTAATCATATGTAATATACATTATAATTTATTATACGAGTATGTTCAAATGTTCTACATAATATTATTTTCAGTTATAATAATAGTATATTATTATATCGAGCTTATTCATCTATAATATTAAATAATATTTATATTACTAATAAATTTTGATTTTTTTCCATGTACGTACAAAATACAATTGTTGTAACTTGTAACAATCCGACTTTAGCTGAAATATTTATTTTTGTTAGATTCAATCTATCCCGTGTCTTTCGTATAATGGTATTTTTATTTTTCACTGTAAATTGAATTTTTATTTTTTTAAATTTTAGACTCATTTCCTTTAATGATTCATAGCCTTTGGGGTCTTTTACTCAAATAATAAGTTGCAGAATTCATCTTTCCCCCTTAGGTATAACGATTTATTTTCGTATAACCTTTTTGGACTAATTACTATTCATAAAACTGGATACAATAATGCGTTTTTCTTGTTCTAATAACACGTTTCATAAAATAATATTATTACGAAATAATGTTCATTAGGAGTGTACACCTTTTTTTTATAAATAAATTAAAATCAACTACCTATAAATATATACTGTGTATGTATAATTAGTAGTTACTAGTTAAATATTAGCAATAATAATGAAATTATTTATTTATCTTATAGCAATCATGAAAAAAACAGTTCTAATTAATCAATCGTACGAGTACACTGCATTTAAATTATTCTTAAACGTGTTTTGTGATATAGACGATAATATAGTCAATCGCTATTAAACTAGAAAATACAGGTAATTATATAGTTTTGTTTTTGTAGTTCAATGTCGATGAAGTCTTATGTTCTGTGAAATATGGTATACTAATAAAATACCTCATAATAATAAATAATATATTTAACTATGCCATTTTAAAACTTGTATTTGCATACATTATTTTAATGTAATAATATTTTCTTACACAATACCTGTATACTATTATTTAATAGTATTTATATTACCTCTATAAAAAAAAGTAATTTTTTTTTGGAAATGTCGTTATTATTGTGTAATACAATTCGCATTCGCAATAGAAATAAATATTTATTTTTTTATAATAAGGAGATATAATATTTGTAAACGTATAATGTTTTGAAATAAGACTAGCAATCGTTTTAATTCTTAACAAAACATATAGTACGATGTTTCTATTTGATATCACTCCAATGCAATTCAAATAATAAACAATTCCGCATATAAGAATCATTTTAATTTACAAGTAGAATAACACGTTTTTAAACAATAATATTATTAAAATTAAATTTTTACAACATGATAAAACTTGTTTTTGTACGTAATATTTTTCATTACTAAAGCTCTTTATTTAATACACAAAATAAAATATTGAACGAATTGCGTCTTTGGTCGATTGTTTTGTACTGTCAGCTAAATATTGTTTTGTATTATGATATACTATCACAAAACAATTTTTTTGTAGCTATATACGAGTATATTTACTGAAATTAAATAAACAGTTTATGAGATATTTAAAAAGATAACTTCAAGTTAATATAATTTGAAAAAAGAAATTTAATTATTTTTTATTAAACTATAAATAGAGCAATAAATAATATATATATATTGATTTTATCATTTTATTTTTATTTTATTTTTTTTTTTTTTTTGGGGACGAGTACAAAATAAGTTATTAGTATAATGTTTCGATCCTTAAAAAACATGGGTAGTTTTGAATATCAATATTGAATTTAGTTTGTACTTTAAAGAGGTCAATTTTATAAATTCTCAGTATTTATTTTTATAGTCGTAAAAAACAAACAAACTATTAAGGAAAAACGGAAATATTTACGAGATAAATTTTGTTCCTTTAATGTAACTTCAAAATGAATAACCGTAGATACTTGAAATTTTCACCAAATATTTTAATCGTTTTTTTTTATTCACGAAAAAATTTATTAAAAATATCAACATTTTTTGATCTATTTGTATAGACATAAGATATTTTTATTTTTAGTAGTTTTATAAATTTAGATTAAAAATTATAATTTTGAAAATTATATACAAAGCTTCTCATACATTTTTAATATTTCAATAAAAAAATATTGAAATCTATAGCCACGATATTGTTTTTTGTAATGGATTGAAGTTCAAATTTTGACAAAATTCATAAAAAAAAAAAAAAAAAACTCGAAAATTTATGTTAAACGATATGTTAGTTATAATTTAAAAATATTTCTTCATAGGAAGTTAAATTTTTATATATTTTATATTATTAAGAATTTTACCGTACACAATATGTATTTTTTATTTATTTTTAAATATTATTTATTTATAGATACTATATACCTAATTTTATTTTTATTGTTTAATAATATATTTGGAAAAAATTATATCACCCTACTATAACATAAAAATTTAAAAGTAAAATAAACTAAAAAAATTTGGTCTTATAGGCTAAAAAACCGTTTCCACTTTGAATCGTTTTTCATATAATATGTCATAACATTATGTTTAAATTTAACTCACCTATAATAGTTACCCGCACCCAACACCTAATGTACTACTGAGCGATATCCACTTACCAATTTTTTTTATTTAAGTATTTATTATAAAAGATAATTTGTATAAAGTAAATTATACAACATTATAATATTCATTATTGAATTAAATTATATTATTTTGCATCAACTGCTCATTGTAAATTACATAAAGCGAAATCTTTCAATTCACAAACACGTCACAATAATTATAATTATTAAAGTTTGACGGTCGTTATAATTGGTTCCTGTCCCCTGGTCCTCTTCTGTAGGCTGTAGCATTCATATTTTATTTAAAATTTAAAATCCCTGAATAACGGAAAAACTTAAGTAAGTTATAGTAGTTTAAATTTAATCAATAAATATTCCTAAGTATTACCACTTACCACTTTATAAGCAAATTGTGATAACGCCATGGTGTATTTTATAGGTCAAATTTATGATATTATCATTAATTATGAATCATGATACATATACAGAATTATAGAACTATATAGATTAGAAGTTATAACAAAGATGAGCGTATAGGCATATGCACAAAATATTGCTATTAAGTTTTTTATTACGACGTATGTATTTATAGATTCACTCTTCCACCCCCTATTCCGTAATCTGTATTTATTATTGTTATTGTTGTTTCCAATACGCCAATTAACCGGTGTACCGCTGACAATGGACGCAAATATAATGTAGGTGCCGGATGTCCGGCGCTCATGTGCTATAAAATGATAATAAATATTTTCGTCGGCCGACTTAATGTTTCGTGAATAATTCGTTGTTGTCGTTGGGTCGACGGTAAGGAAATGATTGTTATTAATGACTGTCCACTGCCACTGCCGCCGCCGCGATGACCCCGCCGTCGGCCAAGTGTTTATATGTATAAGCGATGGGGCGTTGTGTTGTGCACACGCGCAAAAAGGTTTCGAGAAAAAAAAGGGTTGACCGCACCCGGCCAAGGGCCAAGGGTCAAGGGTCACGCCTTGTGTGTGTATTATAGGCACCGGACCATTGACCATTAATAGGTTAGTCATAAATATATATATGTGTGTATACAATATAATATAATATTATAATATTTTATGTACCCATATTATACATATATGTACTTACCTATAAACTGCTGAAGCGGGGTGACGTGAAATTTATTACTCCGGACACCGCGTGCGACACGTAGTGGCACGCAATTTTATAATATCGCTATTAGCGCACATACACATAATAATATATTATTATATATGAATTGAATTAATGACGTAGTAGGAACACACGCGTGCGAGCCCTAAACCAGGACCCTCCATGCTGACGACGATATATATTTGCGAATATATATTGTCACAGAGATCATGCACGAAACCCTCTCGGGAAACAAATTCGAAACTATACAAGTATACCTTTGCTCGGATATGATATGCGCGTATAATATAATTACATAACTGAACGGCTGAACGGATGGCGCGTGACGAAAATTCACATGTATAAAATATAATAATAAGAGCCTGGATTTAAATACTCTAAAAATCTTAAATAAAAATGCATATTTAATATTGTAATAATAATACTCATAAAAAATTATCTATTTATTTTGTTCGATAGCCACGCAATAGTGAAAGGATAATGACAGTTTAGATTTTGATATTAACTTGAAATAAAAAACGTTCAAGATGTAATATTCTAATTGACCACAATAAATTGTTATTTTTTTAAAGTATATTCTTACATGTACACGTTAGATAATCTCTGCAAATAGATAAATACATAATTGCATATTATATTTTCATTCAAAAATATAATAAAATTGGCATCTGGTAAACTAAAAGCTCGAACGTTGTACTAAAATACAAAAAATATTATTAAATATTAATAAAATAACCTGGATGAGCAAAAAAATGTTTAAAATTTTCAGTTTCATCTGTTATATGAAACGATTAAATTCTTGAACACTCTAAAATGCACTTGCATTCAAATCTGTATTCAATAACAATAAATAAAATCATAATGATAATAAAGATTTATAAATTTCGATTTAAATTCGATTTCTATAAAGTCTTCTACGGTAGTACTATGCATTTATTTATGTGCATCACGTTTAAGTACATAGGTATATCTAACCTAACTTCTTCGGCTAAATAAATAGTTCTAAATACAGTTCGATTTTAGCTCTTATCATATATACCTATATATATTAGAATTCAGAATTATGCGTCTGTTATCGATCTATTGAATAAAATTTACAACTGCTATGGACACAGTTAATGTCGATTTATAAGCGAAAACGTTAGGTATATCTATGTTCGATGTAAAGGTAATAACATAAGAGTATTAATAAGTGTTGAGTTACTCTATTTGGATGTACCTATGTATATATTCCATTGAAATTAAAAAAAAATTACCATAAGACAATAACTATTGATAATATCACCGAATCTAGACTTGAAATAAGGAATTTCAAACATTTTGAGTAAAAATCATATTTTATCTAGACATATTAAGTTAAGATGTTGGTTAATAAAAATTGAGTGAAATTACTCATAGTAATAATATATATACATACTAAAGAGATTGTGGTTTTGTATACCTAAGTATTAATCAACAATTCTAATTTTAAATATGATAATTCGCACTATACCAATCATTATTTATATTCTATATAACAGTAAAAATATGAATGATACAAACAATTAAAATAATAAATAAATTATATAGATTTACATGTGCTGTAGTGGCCCTTAAATTTTTAACGGAAGCGTCATATTTTATGTTAACATATGTAGTCGTGTCGTCGTTGCACCTATATTTTGTAATAGGTATATCATTTTAAGATAGATATTATAAATAAAAGCTAACTCTAATACAGTGTATAACTTCGAACAGTATAGTATACACAATACGTAGTATGCGTATTGGGTAAAAAAGATTCTTCTATTACGAATTACTAATTAGACAATAATATAATACCTTATTATATTGACAGTACAAAATATGCGTTCAAATAATAAATATACAAACGCTGTCTATATTTTACGTGCAATTGGATTATGATTTGAAAATTTTAGTTTAAAACGTAGGTACTTTCTAAGAACTTTTCTGGTTTACAATAAAAATAAGAATTGTCCTGTAATAATATTATGCGTGATGTGTAACTCGCACGTATGCCGTTTTTCGGATATATGTATGTATAATACAGCGTTCAACCCCGCAAGACAATTCGCCGCCGCTACCGCCAAACACGCGGGCGGGTCCCGGACATTCATCGGCTGCTGCTGTTGTCGGTGCCGGGGCGCGTGCGAGGGTGGTGACCATGGTGACGGTCGTACGTTGTGCGCGTATTTTGACCGCGGGGGATGGCGGCCCGCCATTTTATTTTCCACCACTTTCACCGTCACCACCGCCGCCACCCCGTTGACGACGACAACATATCCCATACATATGATTTCTGCACTTGCCCGAGGTCGTTTCCCGTTAAAAATACCGTAAATCGAAGTTAATTATTGTGGTCTACATAATTATATCGTGTAATTGATTACAATTTACAACGCACTTGAAAGGTATACGAGTACAAGTGCATCATCACCGTAGAGCGTAACAGAAACGCATTTATATTGCACGACTGCCGACGCGCCAACAGTCAATTTTTTATTCCATAAAAGCGAGCTATTTTTTTTTTTAATTATTGTTAATTACATTTTATTGAGTGGCACATATATATATATATATTCGTAACCGATTTATTCGTGTGAACTCAAACCTGTAGTAGCTATCTCCAAATAATTATTTTAAAAATCGCGTTTGGAACGTACGTGTAGAATAGTACAAATACAAAATTTGTTCTGCAAATCTCTTTTTTTTTCACCCACTTAAAAATATTAAAAACTTGAAACTGAGGATTTTTTATTGCCATCTATATTTTACATATTATACAATTTTCAAAGTATTTTTTAGTATTGTTTTTTTTTTATTAAAATACAGAGTTTGATAAAAATAATCATAAGTCATAAATAATTATTTATATAATTAATTAAGTAACTACTCGTATCATCGAATTCAAATAGATTTTTTTTTATTATTACAAGCATAATGTTTTTGGTGGCTGTGAAGTAAATATTTCGATATTTTGAATATAGAAAAGCTCTTCTTATTATAAAAACAAAGGATATCATTTCAAGTATTTGTAAGAATTAACACAGTTATATATAATTATTATACATACTATATATAGTATATACGCAGGTTGGCTAATGACTTTATGAGTATTGTATTGATAACTGCATTATATCAATGTTACTTTAAAATAGTTATTATTTTTTTTACGTAGGCCACTCTTAGAAGTCAAATCATTTATGAATTACAAGATATAAAATGTACAAGATTATCAAAAATAATTTATCCAATTTCAAATGTATATATATTTTTAGTTTTTACGTCTGTAATAATGTATGGTACATAAAAAAAATAATAATAATTCAATTTTATTTAAATGTAGTGCCATAATTAATGTTCAATATACAACTTCCCTACGTAACATGAACTCAAATTAATTTCATCCGTTATCATTGCCTTTGTTAATTTATCCAGCCTCACTTTGTTTGATGATAATGATGTTACGTAAACACAGTATCTCTTACTCGTCATAGTCTCAAAAAAAGTAGTCGCAGCACGGCGTAAGATCAGGTGACTCCTAGGAAGTCAAGCACCAATAATTGAATGAATAAATATCTCTGTATGTATATATTATAAAAGTGATATTATTATAAAATATAAATTATAATAATATATAATATAACGTATTGTCATACACTATACAATCATGAGTGTATACATAACGTTATACATATTCGTTTATCACTCGATGACGAAACGTTCCTTGAAAAAGAGTCGTTCGCCCGCCTACAATCGTCTCCTCCACAGCTTGTAATAATTATATTATTATTGTGACAGACTCATCGACGCTACATCGTCATCACTATTATTATTATCATTATACTTTTTCCGCGTTCAACACGTAGTTGTTGTTTCCACTTCCCGTTTGCGCTACTGCCTCCACGGCTATCGCCGCCGTCAGGTTTGATGATGGCATTATTTTGCTCGCCGAGCGTTGTTATTATTATTTATTTATTTTTATTTTATTTTTTTACTTTTCCTCTCTTATTCGTCTTATTCTTTTTCGTCTTTTCATTTGCAGCCTAACTGTTGCACTTGCCAACACGTATAATTTAGTGCCAAAAATCTATTCAAAAAAGTTGTAGAATATATACATAATAATATACTATATTTTCTTTAAATAAAATAACTTTTCCTCTCGCTCTTTTTCTATAAACGCCGTTTTAAGTGTACATTAATATATTTATATCATGTAGAATATATGAATTATAACTTATATATATTATTTAGATCGTGTAAACCAAAATAATTGTTATTTGTTTGTTGCATTGTTGTAATTAACTCCACTCATATAAAATATTATATGCTAAACACTCGAATTGTGATTTTGTTTTGCGAAAATTTCGCGATAAATAATTGAGTTCCGACGTACGATGTTTTTAAATTAACGATGAAAATAGCTATTGCGTTGCAGAAGACAGGATGAGGTGTCCTGTATTACTACTTTTTATTTAATTTATACGTATACGGAAAAACGTCGTAAGCTGTATAATAAGATCTTATCAAAATTTCAAAACTGTCAAGATATGCGGTCATCAATTAGGGGGACAGTATACCATAAAAGCCATACTAACTTAGACCGTGTGACGTGAATTAATTAAAATATCGTACGTGATGGAATTTTAGTGCGTTTAAAATCGCATTATGTTATATGTATGGTAAAAACGACCGCCACCGGGTAACCGTACACAGACGCGCGAGACCGTTAAAACTCGCTCTATATATATACAATATACATATATATGTATGGTAACGATAACACGTGTATAGCGGCTAAAAACAATTACCGTACACTACAATATGTGAGGAATCTGCTATTAATTACGAGCAACGGGGTTGCTCTCTGTCACACACACTCACTCGTTCATTTTGTCTCTTTCTTTTTACTCGTATAATATTATTATTATATGATGTCGTGGCGTAATAGCTGCACACATGAAAGGGTGAAAAAAAAATAACGGTGTATAATATATTGAAAGGATTTATAATATGGTAAAAACAACGTTACAGCGAATTCTCATAAATTATAAGTTCTACATATTATATTCTCGCATAAACAGTCATTCTAAACACTAATATACAATATAAATATATAATGCTTACATGAAGTATTTCGTGGCTGTTTATGAGTTTAAATAGTATCCGCCGAGAAGTACTCATTAAAAATATATTATATAATATGAACTTTATGTGAATTGTATGGTGAAAGTTGGATAGTAATGACACTATGACACTGATAACTGTTTAAAGATTATTCATCACCGATAAGACAATTTAAACACTTAAGCACTCATTTCATTTCATTTTATTTTATCGTACAGGAGTGTAGGTACCCATTGTACGAATATTTCTAGACTTTATGAAAATTTTCAATTTAATTTCGAATTCTAATTAATGTTTTGATAATTTTTATATGACTTATAATATGTCCTAGACTTAAATACAAAAAAAAATAAAAATAAAATAAATTGTAATTATCTGAGAATTGAATGCTTCAATTCTGCAATACCTATTTTCATTATTATAAAGTCACTAAAACGTTATGTTAGCACACTATTAATTTTTTCATTGATCGTACAATTATAATCGCATTAAAAACTATTGCCCATAATTAATTCGATATTTTTAAATCCAACTTTTAGCATATATTGTACGAATTTCTACAACATAAAGCATTGCACTAACCACTTCAACAGCATTTATTATATTCTTATATATTATTGACATTGAAATATTTAACTCGCGTAAGTCATATGGAAACTCGTAATGATTTACTGCTACATATAGTATACGTCAGTTTATGTAAGTGATCAGTGCAACGATATGATATTTAAGCGTTCGTCATCCATATTAATATATTATTATGATTGTAAATCGCAACACTTAAAATGCGACGAAAGACTTAGCGGGTAACGCGATATAATTGCACCGTATATCACATTATATTATATTATATACTATAACGAGAAAAATATTATTATTATTACAGAATTTCATTCGAAAATCAAACTGAAGGGCACTGGCGTGGATGTATAACGTGTCTTAAACTACTCGAAATAAGGTGCGCAATAATACATGACGATCAATAGTGTCAAAGCGACGATAGTATACACAGAGGATGTTTATCAGGTACATACCAGCTATAACATAATATAATTATATATAAAAGAGTCCACCGTGTTTTATCGTTTTATCATTTAACTAATATAGGAAAATGGGGAAATGCGGTTATCATAATATATATCATGATATATAGGTACTTACCTAACTAATATAAATGCACTGTACGATATTTGCGATCGCGGCAATATTTTACCGTGTACGTAATAACTACCTATAAAATATATTATTTTTACACGCGTACAACACAAAAAACATATTTCATCAATTTTCAATATATTGTATGCATCGTGAAATTAGTCGATGAACTAAATTTATAATATGTATAATATTACGTAGAACGAATCTGAACATTATTCTGGTTGGAATAATATCATTAAGTATATACTTCAAAAAAAAAAAAACCCGAATTTTAAGGATCATATCATTACAATTGCATGTTGAATAATGTCAAAGTATTAAGTACAATATATATATATATATATATATATATATATATTTGATTCTGGTACCTATGTAAAAAAAGAAAAGTTATATAGTGGGTTTAAAGTTTTAAATCACTTAAATATCAAAAAAATTAATAAATAAATAATCATAATTATCATAATATTTACCAAATAAGTTAAACACTGATCGTACACTAAAATAACTTAGTGTTTTACAAGCAAAACATAAATACATTTGTTATAGACAAGGCACTATTTTTTTAATTTCATTTCATTTTCAAATACGTATGAACACTGAGCTTTACTGAGAAAAATTCGTATAGAGGCTCAGGAGTTCAAAATAAAATTATTTAAATATAATTCATCTATTTGTTAAGTATATGATTAAAATACATTAAATAATTGTCTTAAAATAATATTTATTACTATAATGTTAATTCGTAAGAAGAGGACTTATAACTATTAAAAAATGTATTTCTTGGATGAATTAATTATAGAGGATTTAATATATTACGTATATGATACTGCATATATTTCATAGTTATTGGTGCCAACTATTTTAAAATATCTACAAGATGTGTTTTTAAAATTTTTTTTTTTTCGGGAAAACTATTTTTAAGTATTTCATATTAATTTTGTGTAATATCGTTTTTCATCAATGATCTATGTCTGTAGTTCGTGTGTTATATTAGATCAATGTATAATATTTTATAAAATAATTCATCATCTGGAACACGCGCGCGTAAAAAATGTCGTAACGACAATATCGTTTGCAGCCGCCCGTTTGCATATATTATAATTATTCATTATACAAACCAACGTCGGCGGGACATTACGGTATATAATATATACGCGTTCGTACCTTTAATACATACAATCATTACGTGTATTTTATGATATTAATAATCGGTGTGGAAAACAAAAAAAAAAAAATAAAAAAATAAATTAATATATTAATACAATATGAAACGGAACTATGAATTCGCCCGTTTTATCATAGAAACAATGTATACTTACTATATTATATGCATAGATAGGTATATACGTATGCCGCGCTGTACGGTGGCAGTAATAGTAGTAATAATAATAATAATAATAATAAGCGTACTTTTCAAAAAGGGTGTAGGGGGTGCAAATGAGGTCTGCAGCGTGAGTTTCGCAGCGCGCGTATTATAATATTATAGAGCCGTACGCAGTCGGGTCGCCCGGCAAGACAATAGAAGTTGACTGCCATTGGTCGAGCCCGGCCACCGGCGGCGCGCCACTATGTATATGTTATATCATACGCACTGGCGATAATATATATATATATATATACAGTCTATACCTACACACACGCGAGCAAACGTATATATATATATATACATACAGCGTCTGTACAAAAGGGATACCCACGGGAGAAAGGAAAGCCAGTCCAGCCGTCAGCTAATTAAGGGTTGCGAATGTATTGTTTACTGGCGGCGGCGGGTAGACTCGAAGGATAACGCGCGCCCGAGTAAAACAAAGGGCAGCCTTTACCGCCGCCAACCCCCCGATCGTCCTTTGCCGCTCTTCTGCCGGTTCGGGTTTAATGTATATATATATATATATATACGCGTATATACTCTAATATGTAAATCGCACGCGCGCGCTTGCGCGTATGTGTGTGCGTGTTACACGACCCCGATCCTGCTGCAAAAACATCAACTCGAACACGCGGGCATATACCCGCTTACACTTTTGGAAGTTTGGATAGTAAACGTATATATACGTATAATATACCGTATGATATTATAACGCGCTAATGGATTCGATTAATTATCCATCGTGAGAGGCTTCTTCGAGGCTCAACCGTTTTCGTCGATGTCGGATACGATAATAATATATATTACTGTGACGCGCGAAGTGTATATTGTTTTTCGAGTCAAGTAACAGACGGTTGTAGGTATGTCTGCGTTCAAATGTGGGCGAACGACGGCCCGCCGCCAGGTTTACGTTGTATTTAATATTTTTGTGTGTGCCCAACTACTAAAATAACAATAACGATAATACAATATTGTCTCGGGTCTCGACAAAAAAACTGGCGTAATTATAACCGTCTCTCACGTCGGACGAACTTCGCGAGCGCGAAACTCGCACTACGAAAACGGTCTAGCGTTATTAATACATTAATAATATAATAATGTGTGTTCGCCGTCGTTACCGTTATCGCGAGAGCACGCGGTATTGCATTACTCGGAAATCCTTTTCGGCTCGTTGGCGGAAGATTTCAAGACCGCCCTATATAAATAACTGTAATCAGAACCGTCGTGGATTACAATAATTATCGGGTCTTAACTGCGAGTATAATAACGAGAACGTTTTACCCAGAGCAGTATAATGATGTGAAGGGATTGTAACACTGCCAATTAAAATATGTATTAATATTAATAATAATTATATTCGTTCCTCGTCTATAGTGGAATGATGGTACAAGAAGATTTTATGCCATATTTCAGTCGAAATTCAGGACGTGTACTAACTTAAAGCAACACATAGGGTAATGGTGTTTTAGAGAAGACGAGGTTCTTAAAAAATGCAATAAATCAGACAAAATCTGCAAAACAAAATATTAACATAAAATTTCTTTTTAATTACAGTAAAAATATATTCTAATTTAATAACTACAAATATGTTATCCAGCTTGTCTTTTTAATATACAATGATCTAATACCATTTGTTCGATAGAATTTAATGTTTTAAAATCTATAATAGTAATTTTTTTACCTTTGTATTTTAGTTGTTACTTATCATTAATGTTGGCTAGCATGGTTATTTACTTTAAATTTTACTGTTATAAAATCTTTATACAAACAATCATAAATAATTAAAATGAACAGTAACTACGGGTAATAATTAAAAATATATAATTATCAATAACTATAATTATGTACTGGCTACTAACAGATCGGATGGATGGATGGGCGCAACTAAGACATGGAAGTCTTAAACTTTTTGGTAGAACTTTAAAACTGACTATAATATTATGAATCAATGCAATATTTATACATAATAATAGGCATTTCTTAAAATATTTTTACTATTGATATTTTACTCGTATTATAATATTCGATATAGCAAATTAAATATCATTTAATTATGGTAATACGTATGATATCATAATAAAATATAACATATTATGTTGTACGAGGTTGAGAGATTTCACTACAGAAAATATATTTATAACTTTTAAGACTGTTGTATTAGGTACTATTATGTTGATTTATTTGCTGGTTGATTATTTGTATGTATTATAATACACGTAGAGACGTCATGTAGATTCTGACGCGTACATCGAATATCGTGCAATATGTATAATAATAGGGTCAGCCAGACGTCGTAATGTATGGTTTACGTTTTTGTTCTGCATTTTGTCGCCTTTAACACATAGGTACACACTACACACAGACGAACAGACGCCATGTTATATTACAATGCGTATAATAAATAGGATATTCGTTAATCGCATCACGATCGAGTACATCTGATCGGATTCGCACGGAGGACATAAAAAATAAAACATACCTATGTCAACCGCGCAGATTTAACAATGATTATAAAACGTACTCGCAAGTCACGGGTTCTCACTCCGCGTACATTATGAATTATAATAAATACAGTTATATTGTTGTGCTCGTTAATTTGTGGGTACCGATTTCTAGTTAAACAAGTATATTATAAAATCTGTTCGAGACGTAATAAGCCACACTCGCATGTGCTTCGATCCGAAGTATAATATATGTAAGTATTACCTATGCTTTATTTAATATTATAAACACAACGTATAGTATAATATAATATTACGGTATCGACAAAAAACTAATCATATAGATCTCGTATTATTATTATTATTATAATCTACGAACACGAAATTTCATGCCAAAAGCCGTGCCGATGTATATAATATAAAATATGTCTTGCTATGCGCAACGATAACAAATAGACAAGATCAGGATTATATAATGCTGCCACTATGACGTACGATACGTGCGTTTTGAACGGGAAATCGACAGCATCCGCTCCGTCAAATCGACGAAAAATGACCGTCTTCAGTATGACGTCGCCGTCATCACTCTTATTATATGTAATAATATTAATATATTATGTAGATAGGTGTATATACGACGACGAGAAATGAAAAACGTATTTGTCATTTTTTCCGCACGTGCAGTAGTACACACACACACACACACACACATATATATCATATTATCGTCTAATGCGTGCCCGATGCATCAATTTTTATTGACACTCGAAGTGAATAACATTTCAAAAAATAAGACACTCTCGAGTTATATACGTATAATATATAATAGGTACATATAAATATAGACACACATATATTACACATATATTATACTCGCGCGTATACATTTCTCTCCTGCGGAGTATACCCTTAGAATATATACATATATACTCCACCGAGCTGTATCGCCGCTGCCGCCGTAGTATATGGACCGTATCCACGCGAGATAGAAACACATTATAAATAAGGAAAACTCTCCCCCGAGAACCCTTCCAGTGGCAGTGCGGTGCAGCGTTCACGGGAAACGCTCGGTGGCGGCTGAGAATCGGGTTGGCGATGTATATACACATAATGGCAGCGGGTATGGAGCGCAGGTTGCGGGGCGACACAATGTGCCGAGAGAATTCTGCCGGGTCGTTTTAATACCCGTAAAGGGATTTCAAGGAAAACGTCGATAGTGTTTTTCCCGGAGTTTTATGTGTGCATTTTATATATGTATATTATATTGCGCACGCGATGGGCGGAAAGGAAAGCGCTCTTCGCCGCTGTCGTTGCGATAAGGGCCGATGCCGTTTATAATGGCTGCACTATTACTATGCACGATTTTATATATATATATTTATTACTAGAGAGTGAGAGTGAGAGAAAGAGAGTAAGAGGGAGAGTTAGAAAGGGAGCAGAGTCCCTATATATGGTCCCTCTTTCAAAAGGACCCTTTTTCCTTGGACTTTTTCTTTTCCCGACCAATGACCCGTCTCCCCGGCCTTAAAGCTCCCGAATACGTACGCACATGCACACATTCACCACACACACATACGCACGAGGTGGTTTCTACGACGGGGGCGGTTTATGGAGCGCAGAGTTTTTATGGTCGTTCGTTCGTTTTTTTATTATTATTATTCCGTTCGTGTGGGGTGGATAAACAGGTCTGCCCGCCACTGCTGCCGCCAATGTCTCGGACACATTTCGATCGAAACGCATAAAAAGAAATCGTATATACGACACACGTTTTTTTAATGGAAGTGCGTATGAGTCACGAATCGCGATATATACTTGTCCGCCTCCACGGGGGTGAGATGACAGGCAAGTGTAGGGTAAGTATAATACGTATATGGTGTATATGATATATTACACACGTTCTCTGGAAACGACTGTCTCTGCTGAAATACATTGACTAACAGCTGACGACGTGATCTGAAACGGTTTTTTTTCTACTTCTGTACTCTCATACATTTTTCAAGATGTGTACATTGGTGAAATTTCAAAAAGGTGCCAACACAAGAACAGAGAAAAAACTGTCTGTAATGCAAAAATTCTTAAATTACTACTTGAAACGAATGCGTCTTATATTACACTCTTCGAGCAGATCGGCAGCAAACATCTTACAATACGATAACGTGCCATTATATATTAAATATACACTCGAATGGTCACACCTTAACTTCGTGCTAATAACATTCTTACTGATTTACGTACCTAATACATACGTTTATTATAGTTTGCGTTTGCTGTAAAAATACTGTCATGATGATGGCACTTACGTTTGCTATTTTTAATATTATGTAAATTTGCAAATACATATACATTACGAGATACCGCGATCACAAACAAAACAAAAAAACTACACATTTCTTACATGCGATTCGGATGAATTATTGCTCTGAGTTATTATATTAACAGTATCTCATATTATATTCACTTGGTTCCAAGTCAAAATTAACCACTGAAAATGTTTCCACAGATACTTTCTATTTTATATTCCATCACGTCCCCCAATTTCTACTATTTTTCCAATTCCATCATAAATATCGTGGCTGCAAAGTTATTATAATTCACGCATTGTATAATTATACAACATTTTTGAATAAACGGAATACGTATAATGTCGATGTCGATATTCGGGTACAATATAAAACTTAGTCGAAAATTATAGATTATTATTTAAAAAAAAACTATTTAATTTTATTAAATAGCACTTTCAACATTTTTACTTGATTCGTGCCGTGTGATGTAAATGACGCTATAAAAACATGCAATTGGAGAAATAAAAATAATCACGAAAAAACGTGGGGAAATCGTTTCTAAATTATAACGAATCATAATTTTATTGTTTACAATAAGCACGTAATTTACATTGACTTGCAATCATGTCATTACCGATTGCTTTATGTTTTGTACACCACGTTCAGGGTCAGAAGGCATAATATTATTGCACTTTAATTTTTGGTGTACCTACCTACTTTTATAAACGGGTAGTCGGATAAAGCTATTTCGATACAGCTCGAAGAAAAACGTTCGATTCCGGTATTTCGAAACGAATTTTTCGGAACATTGATCTCTAGCCTTTGTGGACGCATTTTTATTATTACTATACTAATATAATATTATAACGCGCGATGACGAATACATCTAGTAAAATACGCACTGCGGGAAACGCGTGACTTTTTTTGATTAACGCGCGCCCGTCGCGAGCCGTCGTTTACAAATAATAATAATCATTACAATATTATTATTATTTAAAAACGGCGACGAATGATTTTTCGATAGCATGCAGCCGCCGACGTGTCTGAGCTCTGCGACGTCCCGCGGGCATCGCCGAAAGAAAACAATAATACATTATACGGCTACCGATACGTCTGATTCTATTTGCGTTCCATTTTATTATTATTATTATTATTCCTATTGAGCCCCCTTTGTCGCGCCTCGTATGCGTCTCTAATATTTCATAATATGTGACGTTGACAGATATTATTATTTTGTCCGTTTAAAATAAATTCCTACGCGACGACGTTCTATACACGCGCGCGTATTTTAACAGCGTCATAATATAATACACCGATTTGTTTTTTTCCAAGTATTGCTCACAAGTCACAAAAACAATCAAACCTACACCCCTCTCTTACGGGAATCAAAGTACTGCAGTCGCAGTCGTCGTTGTCGTCGTCGGATGCGTTTTTAAAACAATATTCTTATATTATTTGCTTGTGCGTACGTCGGAAATGTCAACGTCCGAGAGTCGACATTTCCGTGACTACGACAACCCAGCCATATAATATACTTATATCATCCATAAATATATTGTTAACGAATAGCCGTTATAAACGAAGGCTGTATCGATTGCAAAATGTTGAACCGTAATTTATTAAAAATATTTGTATTAGGATTGAAACCTTCAGAAAGTTTTTAATAAACCATTATTTGATTTTGTCAGCGAATCGAAACCGAAACTACCGTTAACCGATATTATAAAAATGCAGGTATTTGGCCTTTCGATTTTTATAAATTCAAATTGTATTTTAATATATTTTGTATCATTAGTTTCGTATATTATGTTTGTTTTTGCTTATTTTTTTACTCGTTTGAGACAAATATTATTTATAGAAAACATCAAGATTTATGAAAAAGTAATTTCATATCACTATTGAATTATTTTAAAATATATTGGCATCTCCCGCGAAAAAACACGTTGTGGTTATACTTCAATTAACCCGCTCGAATATGGTTATCGTGGTTATTCCAAATTTGATCATATCTACATCATCCAAGTCGAAAAATAGACACCACCTTTATATTATATTATTGCATACTGTTTATATTTTTTAAAACATCGAAAGGTCTAAAGAAAAACAAATTTGTATTATTTAGCAATTTATTTAAAAACTGCATACATATATATTTTAAAAGAATATCTTTTGCACAGCTAGTTTGGGGTCGACTAAAGTATAATTTATAAAATTATACATTCCTTGAGTAATGTATAAAATTATATGCATATGAAAATAGATGTAAACAGATAGGATTTTATATATTATGTTTGATGGTTCTTTATGTACAGCTGACGAAATATAGTACAACACAATACGGCCGTAACGTTAATTGTTTTGGATGTGTGAAATAAAAATAGGTTGTCATGGAACCCATATTATACACGCATTAAGTATTTGGGCAGCTTAAATATTTGGAATATTGTGTTGGACCCTTTATATTCAGCTTGATCGCTGATTTGTTAATATACGCGGCAGAGTGCAGATGAGTATTTGCTGAGTGCGTGAATTAAAAGAATTATTATTCCTATGTAATATGTACACATAATATCCTGCTTGTATTATCCATATACACATATTATAATATATTCTATTTAATTTTATTTTAAAATTATCGTTGTCATGCTGTATACAAGTTCGCTCGAATCACGTTTATGTTATTATTGTTCGGGAGTAATAGTTTAACCATGTTTCACGGAACAATATGCATGCGATGTATATATTATATTGTAAGTTGTTGTCTTCTTTATACAGGAAACGATATTAATTTATTGGAAAATTAATTTTGTATAATAACGTTATTATAATGTAATATATGTGTACCTCATGTACCTATAAATTAGAAATGAATTAATTACCAAACTTCTGCAGCTATAGTCATTTCTTGTGGACGAATATTAATTTTAATTTTTGACCTATATACCCGATATTATTACAATATATAGGGGTGCGCGCGTCTATAATAGCAATGTTTACGGAGTCATAATAGATACATTGTAGTTGGTGAATGGGGGCGCGTTTTGATAAGTTACATCCCCTCCCCAAAAGCATAATATTATATGATAATATTATTATATTACACACGAGAGTTACTTTACAAACTGAGAATTATGTACGTTTTCATACTTCAATAAATATTATTGTAAACGGGTCAACTCACACGAAAACGTATTTAAATAAACAAAATAATATTATGTTGAACTTACTTCAAAAATAAGAATCAGCTACTTGTACGCATACAAATATTAATAAAATAAATAACACAAATTGTATATTATAATGTCCATGTGTATTTAAATTCTATAAAATGTAAAAAAATGTCTAAAAAACTTAAATAACTGTAAAAATATTATACAAAATCATATAAGTTATATTAACGTAATATAATTTCTTATATTCTAGGATATATTTGCAACAATTTTTGACTTTCGAGGATGATTGTTTTTTGTATCTGTTCCTGCGGCATTAGTCAGTCAGATTTTTGTGACTAAATCAATAATTCATGTTTATTATTTATTAATACGGATTAAAAGATAAGTATTAGTATTTAATTCAACGCTGGAATTACACATTTCAAACATCCGTATTTACCATCGTCATTCAACAAAAATGAAATTTAAGCATCATAATAATAATTATTACAAATAAAGAACTTAAACGATACAGTATAAAGTCAATATTTACTTTTTAATTTAAACTTAATGTTTTAATGTTTAAAAACTATAGAGTTACTTTCTATATTAATTTTAAATATAATTTATTTGGATTATAATATATAGGTAGCTTTAATTCTCATTACTTAAACATGAATCACATGTGCCTACATAGTTAAGACGATTAATATAAAAGATTAAATTTCGCTTACTTCAGTAACTTTCTTTTATACTTATAAATAAACTATTTAAAATAAATTATACTTGTTAGAAAATATTATCTGGGTGTTATAGCTACTTGCAAACCTTTCGGAATTATTTCGAAAAATGGATAAGAATAATTTTGTTTTAACTTTTAAGACCAATATCTACATACATTACAAATACGAATAGATATTAATATTAACTACTATTATGATACAATGGGCATAACTATAACGAGTTTTTTTTTTGAGGAGGAGGACTGTAGCATGTAGCCCTCATATTTTCTTCTTATTACTCTGTGTGGAAATTTCTGTTACACCCTTCTACTAACTTGATATATTTGAAAATAGCTTGCAATAAATACAAATTATGTCAATATTTATGTATAATATATAATATTTATTCAGTATGAGTCACCATAATGCCATCTCCATTTTTTCCTGTATTTGTTCAATTCGTAGTTATTGTAATTTTTAATACACTTTCAATTGTTCACATTTATGGGTAGAAAATTAGCTAAATAATTTATAGTAAAAAAGGTTTGTTCTTATTTGAAAAAATAATGTAGGTATCATCACAGGACACTTCTCAAATGGTACAACAAATCTAAGCGTTTACCAATTTTGAAAATCAGCATTATACCACACTCATTCTTATCCTATTGTATGCGTCATCGAAGAAAACAATATTTTTTTGTGATTTAATATCCAATATATATATATATATTTGTGGGACTAAGCCGCCCTCCCATAACCTCACTTAGTTGCACTTTTGACTATAGTATACAATAAATGTATCATTATGAACCCTATCATGCATATTAATTATTGGACACTGTTAAAGCTCGTCTAACGAAACAAAACTAGGTAGTCGTATTCGAGCATTCTAGTTCCACGTATTCAATAAAACGAAAATATCCAAAGGGATTTTTCAGGAGTAATAATTATTCATTAATTATTTATTATGCACGTACGGAAGCGTGGGCGAAGATTGTACAATCGTTTGTTCCGTTTGCATTAGTTATTATATTTGTGTTACACGAGGACCCGTCCTACACACATACCGCGACAACACGACGTCTTCGTCCCCACACTTAATAATATATAAATACATAATTTCGTACAGATTATTTATATCGCCTACGTGTAGTGTACAGACGAGTAGTGTATGCGGTGGCGGCGGCAGCGGCAGTAGCGGTGGTGATTGAGGAGGCTTGCGACGTGCGTACGATACAGAATTTTAACTAGCAATTTAGCCTTATGAATGGGAGAAAAGTTTTCCCGCGTTTTTATTATTATTTTCCTTCTTTCCTCTCACTCTCTTTATTTTCCATCATCACCACCCACCACCGTCCCCGGCCTTCTCGCCGTTTATCATTCCACCGCGTTCGTTTCAAGTTCGCATATAATCGTCATCTTCATCCTGACCTACCGCTACTATATTATTATTATTATTACGTTGCATATAATATTTATGTGCATATTATAAATTTTGTCAACGACAACGAATCATAAGGTAGTTTATTATTATTTCAACGAGCTCAGTTAAAAAATAAACAAAATCGACGACGAGCGATTTTTTTCCGTCTCGTTTTTTCATTCCCGCGACACTTCACCCCAAGACTATATATAAGTATAATATATAATATTGTATATATATATATATTTTTTTGTAATTATATATTTTTTCACCCTGACGCTTTAACTGGTATATATACATAAATACTAATTTAAAATGATTATAATGTCGTCAACAGGTTTCTCGTTACATGGCTACCGCGCACACCGCTCCTGTTGCCGTTTTTCGATCCGGAGATCGATCTCATTTCACTCGCTATGTATATTGCGCCTAAACGTAGCACTTATTTTATAGAACTCGGCAAATTATGTTTCACGGTCATAAAGTTTATTGAATTATTTATTTCGATTGCGAAGATAGTCTAAGACCATTCTGTTAATAAATTTAATTTATATTGCGATAAATCGTGTTGTTTTCACCTACTGAAACGGAACAAAAAATATTTACCCAAGATCGATCACGAATTTCACTTTTTGAAATTAAAATTAAAAATTAGTTTTTTTTTTAAGAATCTAGTTGATATAATAACTTTTTTGTTATCGTTTTGAAAAGTACCTATTTACTTTTGAAACATCCAAAAACATTATATTACGTTTATAAAATATTGTATTCTTAAACCTTTTTAATACGTTGTAGGTAGTTAGTGTATATATATATATATATATATTATATGGTTGTATTACCTATCTTGCTAGTCCAATTTTGTTGTTTTAAATTTTACTGGAAAATTATACTCGTAAAACACTTTAAAGTCCATGTAATAAATATTTTGAATATTGTTATGGTTTTTGAACTATATATGCATAGCATACAGATCAGTGAAGTAAATTTAAGTATGATATAAAATAGCAGCTAGTAACTGTTGTTTTTTTTATAACTCTGTATTAAACAGATACAATTGAACTTTAATAAATACCAAAATATTTGTTAATTGTTGTATAATAAGAGCACATGATATTAAATTATTTATTGTTTAGTGTATTTTAATAACTCATAATTTAATTGATTTAGTACACTAACTTGAATATTTAAAACAAAATATTTTTTAACACTAATATTTACTTTAAAAAAAACCGTTTTATGTACACTATCAGTTGACTTCATTTATGTAACCGTAAACTGTATTGTGATGGCTCGTTACGCGGTATTTTTATTATGCACAAAATATGAATACTTATTGGCTAAAGGGTTTGTCACCTAACGAGCGACTCTATGAAAATATAATACAACATCCCTACGGGATGAAAAATAATAATAAAAATATAATGAGATACATGGTTCAGGAAAAAAAGAGGGCAAAGAGACAACTACAACAAAAAACAAAATTCACCCGTAGTTTCAAAATATTTCCGGTCTAACGATGCAGTGTGTGTTTGGATCCCGTTGATCTTTTTCACACTTAGATTTTTGCATACAAAAAAAAAAAAAAATCAGGGTCGACACATAAAAAATGGGTCCTTCCCTGGCACTGTTGTATCCGATTTCCATTCACTGTAAAAAAAAAAGTACAATAATAACCTAGTTATCGTATACAACCCTTAATTTTCAAAACACATTCTATTCAAATCGCAGCATCCCTTTTAGGTAGTTTATATTAACATACTCCTGGGGGTCGTGTGTGTCATGCATGCATTTTTTTTCCCCCCGGTAGTCTCACAGCGTATATATAATATGTATATATTTTATGTAACCCTTTCACGGGATGTGTGACAGTGGCATGTTTTTTTCTTCTCAAGGAAGACAGGTTTTTTGTACCCTCAACCCTTTCATATACATATATATGCGTATATTTTATGTATAAAATAATATCCGCACACACACAGTCCTTTTTTTTTTTGAATAATAAAAGGTGTGTGTAGTAACGGTCCGTGAAAAAAAAATCGATTCCTTGGCGAGAATGTTAATAAATAATAAAGGGAAATAAATATTGAAACCCTTTCGTGACTGTCTGTGGGTCCCAGGGATCGGCAGCGAGCGTACACAATACCGGTTCGCATTTTATGGAATACCCGAAATATAACAGCGTGTACGAGAACATTTGTATTTTGGGTTTCCTGTGCATTATTCATGCATATGTAGGATATCCGGGACGTCAGTTTGTGTGTACGTGCGTTGTATACAGTGTTACGGTTTTATTCTTTAGCTTCTGATATAATCAAACGCTGATTCTGTTGTCGATATAATTTAATATTATATGTCATATAATAATACGCAATGTGTGTCCTGATACTATATAATATACAAATATTTTAAAACTATGAAGATATATGTACATTATGAACAAATCAATGGCGTTACAGAGAAATACGCACAACACTGATGAGCATACACTATTACTATCATTATTCTTATACCTTATACGTATAATATATTATGGTATATGACATAACAGGATCTTTGCACATCGTAATTTGTAAGTATATAGATGAAAAATAAGTTCGAACTGCATTGATTATAGCTCAATATTTTTATACTTGAGATACGATAAAAGATAATATTGGGATTGCAGGATTCAATACATTTAAAAAAAAATCCGATACATCAGCTGAATGATTATATTATTAATGATATCTGTAGTTGGTCAAAAATGCAAATTTCTTATTTTAAAACTTTTAAGTATATCCTGTTAATAAATATTTTTCTTATGCCTTATAATACTGGCAAAGCCATATATAGCAATAATTTAAGTTGCGAAGTAGAATATCGTCGATAATGTTAAAAATAGCTGTTATTATGGTAATATTAAATCATTTCACAACTTCATACATATTATAATTAAATATAATAAAAAAAAAATCTGGTAGATATTAAATGAATAAGAAATTAATGTTTTTAAGTTAGTGTATACTATAATAAACCGAATTAAAATTTAAAAAATATATATATATATATATATAAACTTTTATTAAATAAGAACAATTTAATCGTCTATAATAGAATTTTTATTTTCAGATTCGAGTTCAGTTCAACTATTTTATTTGAAAAAATAATAATAGCGTTAATCGTTGACTATGGTCGCATATATTAATTTATACGACGTGTAAACGCATAAATTTCAAATTTTTAAACCACGTTTTCTGTTTTTATTTCCACGAATCAAACTTACAAGTAACAACTAAAAACTTAACAGATTAACAGCCGATCTACCAAATATTGTACTCAACTAAGAAAATATATTATCGTTTAAAAAACGTGCGGTTTGTCGAATCGTAGGTTCCCGCAAAACTTCAGCGTATACTGAACGTACTTATTACATGAGTATAAACTCCTATACCATGAGATATAAACTATTCTGTTTACGCATTCGTCGGAATCGCAACCGAGCTCGAAGAAAAAGGTAAAACCGTTTAGCAGCCGTCAGCTACTTTAGCGCGTCAATACGATAAAAAGGAACGACGGTAACGTGTGGCGCACACTCATCATATATATATATATAATGTATACCTACTTCCTGAACACATATACACACATATATATATTATATAGGTATAAACCGCTGCTGTACGAGCACAGTCCTTTGAAACAATAACGGAAAATTTCACCACGCACATTATTATTTTCTTGAATTATTCATGCGTTATAGTGCGCGGTCTGGAAATTGAATTCCTCCATCCCCTCGCCCACAAATACCCGTCGACTACTCTTAACCTGACGTATAAAGCGCGCGTGTGGCCGGTGGTGGTAGCAGTGGTGTGGTGGTTGTATTATATATATATATACAACACACAGAGAAAGTTGAGGGTGATGTGTGGGTACAACGTGTGCGGGTTGCGGTTATACGTGTACGTGTATGTATATGTATATTATATATGTATACACACGCCCGAGGGATTGAACTTTCCGATGGCTTCGGTTCCGGCAAAGGGTCCGGCCGCCGCCGTAGTCATGGAAACGCGCGCGCCAGCGGAAAAGGCCCTGCCGTGTACACATATATATATATATATATATATATATATATGTATGTTCGACCGGTGAGAAACGCTTTCACCCCCGAGAACGGCCCCCGCTCGCCCGCCCGCCAGCGTATGTGTATGCGGGCGCGAGTGCGTGCGTAGACCATTCGGCTTTTGCCGATAACGCGAGCGCCACCCTCTACTCGCCGACCCCCACAACCATCCTGCCTTAGGACCTCCGGCCTGCCTTTACCGTCCGCTATGTACGCGCGCGTATCTCCACCCAAGGCACACTTTTGGCCGTCATCCAAGCAATAAGCCGCTCTCTCCCTCGCACTCTTCACTCACACTCACCCCAACACACGCGTCTTCCGACTCGACTACGACGACGACGACGACGAAACCTCCTCACTATCCACCCGCAAGGGTTGCCCGCCGCGCACGGACTTTGTCTCCGCTCCATTCTCTCGTCTCCTCTTTGCCATCCACCACCACCGACACCGCCAACCCCTTTGCTGTCCAAATTTGGCTATTGATTTTCAACCACAAAAGTGTCCCTCGCCCCCACGTATATATGCATACACTCTGGTGAATATATTATTATATTTTCACCTTCGGCGTGTGTGTAAGTATATATATTATGCTGTTCGCGCCTTCGTGGTAACCGAGTTTCTCGTAACCACCGGAAAATGCGTGTATATAGGTATATAAAATGGATAATATTACCCAAATACATTATGCATAGTATCTATATATATAAGAGCATAATTATATACGACCTTATTAATTAACGGGAGTACTGTTTTTGGTTTAATTCTAACGACGAAGAGCTTTTAATGTCGTTATGTTGTGGATATATACATATATACAGCTATGAAATTAAGTGTATATATTAACAGTTGTATTTTATTATTATCATAGACGGCAATTCGATCGACATGTTATATATGTATATTTTATACTTACCGATAGCAAATGTGTATAATAATTTATTAAAATTATCATCGAGCTGACGTTTTAGAATTTTAATTTCCCGACCTACAATATTAAATTCTTACAGCGGTTAAATGTTATAAAAGTAATATAATACTTAAGATTATTATTTGAATGTTTAATTAATTTATCAAGTATAAGTTAATCCCAAAAAAATCATGGGACGATATAATAGTAATTATGTAAGTACATTGTAATGCTACAAACGCGACTACCGAACGTTTAGAATAAAAAACGGCTTTTAAGAATAATTATGATTACCGAATAAATTATAATTTGTAAATAAATCTCATTAAAATCATGATAATAGCATGGCATTACGCTTTTATTTTAATATTACCTATATAGTTATGGTTACCTGCAAAGTGAAAAAGTAAATCGCGAATGTTTAACGAAAACTTTGCGTAGATGTTAAAACTATATAAATGTGCGTCGGCCAATATAAAGTCCATTGCACCCGATGCAAAAAATATTATTTTGTGTAAAATAAAATTTTTTAACAAGTTATTACCTTTAAAGTTTTCTTTTTTTTCATGCTATCTATACAGCCAAACTTTGATAACTTGAATTTTGTTCTTTTTAAATTCGCGTCATAGAACATTATTATAACAATAATTATTGATATTTGAATAATATATCTGAATCTGACAAAGTGTATGATGCAACCTCAACTATAATGATATACATATTACGAGTGTTTTAGACATTAAGTAATATAAAAACAACAGCGACTTTAATAATAATAATATATCCGCAAATGCCGAACTTGCTTAAACTTTATACTGTTTAAAACAGTGCCTGCTGTGCAAACGAGTGATGGACGAACACACACGATTTCGCTGTTTACCGCGCTGTATCTTAACGTATATCCGCATACATATATAGCTATATATATATATATTTATTTATGTATGTATATGTATATATATATATTATGTTATGTATATATAAGCACACGTCTAAGGCGTAAGTACGGAGTGGTAGAGAAGAAATGTTTATAATATATAACTATCGCCGAGCGCCTTGTCTCTCATACGTCCATCATCGTCCCCCCTCCGCAAATATCCACGGCAACGTCTGTGAAATGCGCGCGAAAACAATAGTTTTGGTAGGTGAATTATTCATGTGCGGCTTTCGACTTTGACAAGCGGAACGTTCTTCTTGCCGGCAAACTTGAGTCCCAGATGGTGCGTGCTTGCGCACGAGCGTGTATATATATGTGTATGTATGTGTATGTGCGTTCTCTTATCGAAAGCTGCCAGCTGTGGCACTGAAGGGACCTCCAAGTTGGCGAGGGGGTGCTGTTGTAGAGGTAGGGAGGACGAGGAGAAACCTCGATTATGTCCCGACTCCCGGCCGTTGGGTAGCCTGTTTCCACGCGGCGGCAACGTGACAATTCATCATTGTCTCTTATTTCTCTCTCTCTCTCTCTCTCTCTTCTCTCTGTTTTCCCTTCGCCAGTCCCTTTCTTGTCTATCCGTCTATTTCTATATATATATTATGTTCTATCTAATATCTATCTATTCTTACGACGACCATAATGATATAATTTTCGACAACAAACTCTCCATTTTCCTGGTACGCACACTCTTCTTTACTACTAGAGTTTCCCAGAATTAACATCTCATAATTCCGAGATACTGCTAAAAACTTCAATATTATAATATTGTATATGATACACGTACGATACGCACAATATTACATCAAATATGGTATGCGTATAAAATTCGAATACATTTTAATATAACATTATGATGTCACGATGTGCAATTACTGTAATGTAATTTTACGGAAATAATATTATTTTTCTATAATTTATACCTTAATTTGATTGAAAAATAGAGAATTAAGATGGAAATTTATAGGAAATGTAAAAATAATATAACAGCAAATAATAAATATCGTAAGTTAGAGTAGATATATAATTTATATTATGATTTACGAGTTATGACTATACTTTTATTAGAATATATATAACGTATTGAAATTAAATCGATTATGTTATTAGGTTTCTGTTACAGAAATATTACCAAGAACATCATTAACAATAATTCCTACGCTTGTCAATAATTGTATTTTAAATGTATAATCACAGAACAAAATTTAAATACTATATATTTTTGAAACCATACTTATATTGCCGTAATAAGGATAATTTAAAAAAGAAATTACTACAGTTGTTTTAAAATTGAAAATATTCAGTGAACACTTGTTGCCACACAAGTACACAGAAGTTATTATTTTTAATGCAACGAGTCAAATTATAAACTACGTAAAATTTATCTTATAAATTATGTTTTTTTCTTTAAACAAAATAATAATATATTGTTATACGTAAGTACAGTTTGTACTGTACTACACAATATATGATGATATGTAAATAATACTGAGAAAAATTCAATGAAAGAAGACGTAACACAATGGTGATACTATTCCTATTCATTTTTTTTTTGTTTATTATTATTTACGTAGTATTCTAATAATTCTTAGTTTATGCATAATTATGAATACATTATTGTTGAAAATTATTACAAAAAATAAAAATAAAATATTCAAATATTGCAAGAAAAACTGTTGAATGAGTTTTATTTCGTATACTAAACCTACACTAAGCGACTATCAGTAACGCGTGAAATATGTATATCCTATTACTTACGTGTAATACGAACAATGTCACGATAATAATTATTGTATTCATGTATTTTATGTATATTGGCTTACTATTTACACTCCAATGACGTATTATCCGATATAACGCGTATCACCATATTGTGTGCAGCACGTTGTGTGCGCGTCGTCAAATCCTAAATAAAATAATTCAATAGTTGTTTGTCGAAAAATTTGAAAAGATATTTATACTTATTATTTTTGTATTTTATATCCGAACAAAAGACCCCGTAGACATTTGACTCGGCGTGTGTGTACACTGCTGTTATATATCTTATTGTAAGGGTTAAAGATGAAAATTTGATGAGGATGTTTGCGGTCGATGAGCAGATAAAACGTGATTTTTTGGGGGCCACGGCAAAATAAATCACGCAGTGTACCATTGTGCCGAGTACTTGGCCGTACCGCGTAAAAGAGAGAACACCTTTTTTTTATTACCACTGTACTATATACGTATAGACTATAAGTATATAACTGTATAGCATATCTGGTGTGATATAGACCATTCGGATTAACGGGGGATTAGGTATTGTATTGGGTGTTTTTTCGGTCTGGTTGTACCACGGAGGGTGCAAGACGAGTACCTACCTAACCTATACAGATATATATATATATATATATAGTTTGTAGATAGGAAGTAAATGTATAGGCACTCTCAAAAAAATCGCGTATAATCTCGATGTTTATCTTGGGTCTGCGTTGTTATTGTAATTACAATATTCCGGAGTTGTGAACCGAAAATTTAATTGGCGCTCACAGGCACGCACGCAGGCATTCATACACACAGACACACACACCTTGCACTTGCAGCTTACCATCTAAATTCATTTTTATCTCTATACGAATATTTCTAGTTAATTCGTCATTATTATTAACAATCTACATCACTTTGAGTTTGAGTTGGTACCTTCTTAAGTCACGTCTTTCGTATTCACATCGTTGAAGTTTTTTCGTTATTATTTAAAGCCCATTAACAATACACAATATGGTAATTTTAATTCCGACGGTTAAAAATAAACCCTAACTGAACATTATTATATAGCTCCTGTAACGTTATATGTAAATAGTTATTGTTACAAATTAGTAATTACAATATCTAAAGCAATCAAAATAATATACAATTATAAACACGTGATATTTTTCCTTAATACGTATAATAATTAATAATAGATTATTGGAATATTATTATTTTTTCTGTACAGTAGGTAAATAATAATTTGTACTTATTATTACAATTATTATTGAATCGACACGAAGCTTATTACAATCGAGTTTAAAATAATATTATTAATCAATAACCGCTAATAAATTATAATTGTAAGCCAATAATTAGAATATTACATTCCTAGATTAAAATATTACTATAGACATTAACTAAGAACATTATATTTTACTCTTATTAATTTAATAATAATTCAATATCAATCATCAATATTTTACCAAGAATAATGATATCAAACATATTTTTAATACAGAATAATCAGAATTTTCTTTATAAATATATTCGTATGTTTTATTTTTAATTTGAATATTACTAAAATTGTAGAGCTTTAGAATTATCACACAGAATAAATTGTTGTTAAATAACTTGTTTTTAATGTAAAAGTTTTTTCACACAATTCAATTTTAGTGTAATTTTTGTATACCTACCCCTTTCAGTATTTAAATATTAAATATTAAACTAACATTAAAACTTTTGAAATAACTGCCGACATCGTTGAGAAAACATAAATTGAATATTTAAAACTATTTAATTATACAATTTATTTTTCAATGTAATTTAATATTTGTACACATAATTAGATATTAACATATCGTTTAAGTAACTACTTCATAATTATAATATAACGTATTATTTTTATATGAATTCATAATAAAGTGTACAAAATATTTAAACTATTTGAAAAATAATTACTCATGAGCATAAACATTAAAAATATATTAACTTTTCAAAGCTACTTAGTTATTTAATGAAGCTGTAAAATTATTATAATTTCGAATTAATTATAAAATTTAATTCGAGTAACAATAGTATGTATCTTTATTTTTTATCAAAATATTTCATTAAAATTCTTTTATTTGATTAGTATAATTTGTTTAATTGTTTAGACGAAGAGGTCCCCATATATTATAATAAACATTATGCAAAAAATAAATATAAATTTAATGATAATTAATAACTATTTCGTAAATCGTATTTTTCTCGAATAAAAAAATTATCATCGATTTTTATAAAATAAACGTTTAAGCTAAAGTACTTTATCTACGTATAATAATTCTAAAACTTTAGACACTCGAATAATAAAACAAATGGATCTCAAATAAATAATAAGATCCTGAAATGATTTTTTTCCAGCTTAAGTACCCCAATGTGTATTTCCAACTACATAATTTGCACAGCTTTCTAAAAGCACGAAATCACCGTAGTTTCCTTTTGTTATACTTATTTTGTATTTTTAAACCTTTGAATTTCACTTCAAGGAAACCCGAGTGGCGCGCAGCCCAAAAGTCGTTTACATTGAGAAAACATTAAAGTCGTTGAAGTGTTCTTTTGTAGGTACCAACATGCGATCATTCCTGTTTGTTTTCCATTTCGCGCATTCCATTTCCTTGAGTTGCTTTTCTATATATATTCTATGCATCGTCATTACTCGTTCTCAAATTTCACTCTTTACACCCACGAATTCTAATTCTTATAATTAGTTTTGAAAGTGTTGACCATGTATTTTCACAGTAATATAAAAATTTCAATATATTTAATATATTTCGTAAGTTTCTACTACGTTGAAAATTAAACTTATAAAATAAAATACCTATACCTATACCTAAAACAAAAAGTAGATACTATCAACTTTTTATTAAGTAGTTATAATTGTATGTAACTATCTGTCTATGGTGTACCTACGTTCCGAACTATTTCAAAATAAATGTACAATGTTTTCTTATTTTAAAAATCTCAAAGAGTATAATTGCTTCATAATTCTTAAGTAATTACAAACTGATTGGGGTTTATAGATTAGAGTTCAATACATTCTTATTCTTGGTAAAAAAAAAAAAAAATAGAAATATTACTTGATTACCCTAGTACATAAACTACACAAAATTTAATGTGTTAAATAAATATAATATTTTAATTATTCTAATTCTAATTTGAATTTGATAATTATTAAATATTATGGAAATTTCTTACAATAAGAAAAATATACTGTAATTTAATACTATTATAATTTTCATTAAACAGATTTATTATAATAATATACATAACTGTTTTTCAATATATTTTTTAAAAATAGGGTTGACAAAAATTTTAGTTGTAATAATTTTGTAGCTTTATCTTTTTATAAATTATAATTTTAATTTGTTTTTGATATTGTTTCTTAGTTTATTTTAAATCATTCATCAATTTATATAAACAAAGTGATCATATTAAATGTTCAATAAAATGTATTTTAATAACAAAATTAATAATACCGATTTTAGTACAAAATACAAAATTAACACATTTACTACATCGTTCAATACATCATTATACTGCTCTTAATAGTTTTTATGTTAGAATGAAAGCTAAAAAAATGCATTTTCGACAAACTAAAATTAAGAACACAATTTTATAATTTTAATAGTTGACCTTGCTAGAAATTCATATAGAATAATAAGTTTAAAAACGAACATTTAAAATGCATATTTTTGCGTAATGTGCCATATTTAGAAAATAAAAGTAGTTTTCTTAGTTTTATATATTTGTATTGCTATTTAAAGTTTTATAAAAATAAATTACGTTTTTTTATATTACCAACCTATTCGTTGTAGTTTTTTTTTTTTTTTTTTACTGAAGATTCGTTCAAAGTTGTAAAAATATAAACTATAAGAAAATTATATAATAAAGGCTTGTCTTTGTTATAGCATGACGGTACCTAGGTCACGACGATAAATTATTATTTTGATTCAATAAATTTTTCACCACATTATTTCATTAGTATCATAGTAACTTTTATTAAAAAAAAAAATTTATCACATACCGATATACCTAATATTATATAATGTTACTAACAATTATAAGTTTAACTTTTTTCTTAGATTTCGAATAGTTTATTTAGACGTATTTTACATTCTATTTATTTCTTACGGGCATATTTACCGATTTTAACTTCTATAACTTCCAAATCCAAGTAATAATATTATACACATATGGGTAAATTATTTCAGTAATTTTTCAATGAGTGGCAAATAGGAAAATGTCTTTTATCATTCATGTCATTCTGTCAATGATAAGAAGGTTATGCAACGTGAAGGTTCAGGGCGAGAAGCTCAAAATGCAATTAGTCCAGTGACAGGAAAAGCTGAAGGAGAGAACTTTTTACTGGGAACAGCCAGAAGAGAGAAAATTTCTTTTTTTTATCTTTTCAGAAAGGGTGGTGGCGGTTTAGGCAACATTCAAAGGAGTATATGCAAACTAATGGTGTCCGGGTGTGGGTGAGTGGCAGCGGCGGCGTCAGTGAAAGGGAAGGAAATAGCATTTCGCATCCGTCGCGGAAGAAACCTTTATATATATATATACTCATACACACGCACACACATACACACATACGCGGTAGCGCGCGCGTACGTACGTGAGCATGCGCGCACGTACACACGTCGCTGGGCTAGCAAAGAAGACCCACACACGCATATGTGTATACTGTACATAAACATGAACGTGCACACACTCGCACAAGCATATACACACACATAAATCAATAAAACGACCGGAGGGATGCTTTCTAAAAAGCACACATACACACACATACACACACACACACACATACACACGCATACAATCGGCACACCCCCGCCGCACATACTATCCCCCGAAGGCATTTGTTATTTACCGTGTGCGCTGTGGGTGAAACCGCCCTCAACCCCCTCGTCACCCTCGCCAAGGGTTTTAACGCCAAGACCGGCGGGTGGTGTCCGCCGCCCATATATCATCCCTCTCAGCCTATTGGGCCCAACGTTCCCGCCAATCGGCTTCCTGCTCCATAGCATGTACACGTACGTATATGTTCTATATAACGGTGTGTGCATGTATGTGTACATGCTCACGTGTATATACACGACCTACACACATACGCGGGCTCTTTTTGGCAGGCGGGCGTTCGAATTCTAGGAAATTGGTTTTACCGTCTCCCCTGCCTCTGCCGCCGCCGCCCCTAGCGTGAAAGTAACAAGGACCGAAAAAAGGACCGTAAAAAAAAAAAAAGGTATTTTTTATCTTTAGCCGATTACACGTCTTGCAGAACTCCCGGAGAGCGCGCATGACGTGTAATAAAAATAAGAAAAAATAACCCCCTTTCCATCGTTAACAGCGTATATACGCGTGAGCATCTCAAAACGCGTGACGCGCGCTAGTCCTATAATATTATAATATATATAAATGGGTATCGTGTTGCGTAATGCACGAAAGAAAAAAACACAAAGGAATAAATAATATACTTTGGAAACGAAACATCAGAGATTTAATACATATATTGTATAATTTACATATGAAGGTTGAAGAGTATATTTTTGTATTATACTATAATCGTAGCAGAAAATTACCAAGTTAAGCGGTTCACACAATCAGTCAGATTTTTATCAGATTTTTTTTAAAATTAAACCCGTTAAAACCACAAAAATATGTCAACGAATATTTCAACAAAACCGTAATAAAATGTTTACAAAGTTAAATAAACGGTTTGATAATTAAAATATTATGTTCCATAAATAATAATTAGTCAACAATTAAACGAACAAATCAATAAAAATATTTCAAATTTTTAAATTTTATAGTATTAAAAATAATCAAATAAAATCTTTTAAAGCTTTAAAACTTTTTTATTAATATCGCTACTGGAGTAATATACTGGTATTATTACTGAGATTATAGTAAAGTTATTGTAAAAATGTTGATAACTGTATATTTATTATAAAAGCTAGATCTGAAACAGAACATTTATTGTGTTAATCAGTTTTGTGTTTTGTAATAATTTAAAATAGTTTCTTGTTGAAAAAAATAAAATAATTATTTAGTGTTTATATCAATGTTCATTAAAATCTTATTTTATTTTCTAAGCTAAGCTATTAATGTATCCGTTTTATAAAGGTAGTGTTAAAAAACTTGTACATTTAATAAAGATTCATAATTAGTTTTGTAGAACTACGTTCATATTTCACAAGTTCTTTTTTAAATTCAAATTAATATAAAATTAAATAACTACATATAAAATATTTTTTTTAACGATTGTAATTCAAAAAATATTAATTTTAAAAACTTAAAACATTGTACTACTACTTAAATTATGTTATGTTTAAACCACAACTTTAGATTTACAATGTACATACTTATTTAACCCTTTTGTATTGCATTTTAAATTAACAACAACTAATACTATTATGTAAAATCATATCTAGTACAGTAAAACTTCCTACAACCAATTCCTTATAGATGAAAATCTCTTTATAACGAAAAATAACAACAGTCTCGCATATATTTTAGTCTCTGTTTAAAAAAAACTCTTTTATAACGGAAAAATCAGTTGGTTCCAAGCAAATCCATCATAAGAAAGTTTTACTGTATTATAATAATATATATATATATATATATATATATATATATATATATATATTAAATATACATTATATTCAATTCATCTTAGGCAAAAAGAAATCAAACCTACCTTTTAGCTAATAAATGAACTTTGTAAGTACAGTTTGTTGCTTAACACACTTTAAAATTACCAGTTACTATATTATATTTATGTTAAAATAAGAAAGCTTAAAAATAGTTTTTTTTTTTTTTTTAACTTACAATATAAGTATAAAAAAAATATTAGCATGGTAACAGGCAGTAGGATAAACAATTAACACAATGATTAATAATATTTAGAAGATAATACATGACAAAATTGGGTACATATTTTCTCTAACTCGAACACGTTAAACCGTCTAAGTAAATCAATTATTGAGTCTAAAATCGTACACTTAATTAAATTAAAATTATTATATAAAATAGAGTATTAAAATTATTATTATTTGTTTAATAATAATATATACAAAATACAAAATAATATAGCTTCGAAGCAAACATTATATAAAGAGTAAGTTGAATATTTTATTTATTTATATATATATATATATTAAAGAAATAAAAAAGTATTATCAATCTATAAGTTTACGCCAAAAAAAAAAAAAAGTTTAAGCAACAAGAAAGCAATAACCACGAATTTTAAATTGTAATAAAAATAAAAATAAAAATAGTTGATTTTAAAAAGACTAACACTTTATAGAGTACTTTACGTCTGTTACGAATATATATATATATTTTTATGTACATCGCGCTGAAGCTTATTTAAAAGTAGAATAATTACAAAAATAAAATTCAAAGCAAGAGCACTGTATACAGAATAAGAGTGGTTGTTCAAATAAAAAATTCTTCACACCATATCAGTACTTCGCTAGTAGAACCTAGAATACCCACTTTGGTAGTTAATACTAGGTACAATGAAATTCGTAGCAAATTTCGATTAATACATGTATAAATTGTAATAGAATTTCATTATTATGTCTCTATCTGGATCTTTTTGAAGTCGATTTTGCTCTCAATTATTGTTCATTCACTATTTTGATCTTTCGATTAGAATGCTAGAATTTTAATATTTATAAGGTCGCGCGCATTACACGACACGAAAACACGTATATTTTACTAAATAAAATTAATAAGTGTATAATAATATAATGTATTATATTGTTGTACAAACGTCTATCTACGTATATAGATGTGTATTACCAGAGCGCGAGCGAAAAAAAAAATGAATCGTAAAAAAACAACCGACCCTTAAACGATTAAAAACCGATTTACCGTCATCGTCGGTATATTGAACCCGGAAACATATTATCGGTATAACATTATATACGTGTACGACGGGGCATTGTCATTACGACAATATAAACACGATTGTAGTACATGAGTAACCGCCGCGTGTGTGCTCACCTCGTCGATGTGCATGCGGTGTGCATATACATATTGAATGATACGTATAGTATATATTATAGCTATTATGCGTGTATAGTCGTCCCGCGTGCACAAAAGTTACTCAATAATAATAATAATAATAATATGTATGAGCATAATAGTACGCACTCGATCGAGGATGACCGGTTTGGCGAGTTTTCGTTAAAACGAAAATTAAAAAATCGGTTGTTCGGCGGCGATCGATGGTGGGCACGCCGCCGATTGGGGTTAGCACGTGGCGATGACTAGAGGGGAGGGGGAGGACGCACGAGCCGTTTGTCTGAGGCGTCTCCGATAATTGGGTGGTCAACCCGGGTGTAAGCATTATGTATACGTGTGTAGTACGCGAGGGAGAAAAAACGGAAAATATGTATCGATCAGGGTCAGTGGTCAGCGAGTCCAACTGGTTTCTCGGCTGCAGGCGCAGCGCACCGGCTGGAAAATATCTTGTACCGGGCGCGTCGCACAATGCAGTATGAGGAGGGGGGCATGGGGTTGTGCCCGGAGATTTATGGCGTCCAGTTCCGCTTCCGGGGGCCAAAGGGTTAAAAACAACAGTCATAAACATGGGCGCAAATTGATATTGAACACTTTTTAATGGACATTCGACACGCGATTGTCGGCGAGCAATCGGACAATATAACAATATCGGGTCCCTCCTCGGATGAATAATAACAATATTTCAGTATACATAAAATATACGCGTGTCCCGATCGACGCGAACAGCAATAAAATATACATAAATATTTTATAATATTTTATCTTAGTCGATGATAGTAAAAAAACATAGTACAGTAAAACCTGTCTTATACGGACCCTTGTTAAGACAGAATCCTGTTCTGCGCGAAAATGTATTACCTATGTTCCCGGCAGATTTTTATGATTTAATATAGGATTAAACCTTTGATAAAACGGAAAGCTTTTTTTGATCCTGTAAATCATATTATATACGTATTTAATAAACTGAAAAACATATCATAAAATGAACAAAATTATTTTTGATACCCGCATTTATTTTGTTATTAAAAAATTATTAAGGTCAGCAATATTAATACGTGTCGATGATAACTACATTTTATCTTAGATTTATATCATCAATGCTCATTGTCACAACGTAAAGTCGTAGTTTTCTTGTCTTTCATCTCGTCTTACTTATTATCACAATGTTTTCAAAGATTTGTTTTAGTTTAAATGAAAAAATTAAAGTTATAGAAGTTATTAATTGTTAAAGAAAAAACTGGACAAAACTTTACACGAATTTCGGAATTTTTAATTATATTTTAATCTTCTAACTTTATTTTCTTATATTATTATTTGATTACGACCTACTAAATATTATGTTCTTCAAATTTTGGATTTGAAATTTATCATTATTTTAAAATACCTAATTAATACATAGTATATAATTATTTACTAAAAATTAAAATTTATTGTAGGTATTTATTAATTTTCAACATTTTAATTTTTATTATTGATCAAAAAATGTTATAACCTTAAACCTTAATCATGTAGAATATTATCACTCTATAGTATGGAATTTTCCTTTTTATTCAGTTACAAGGAAACTTGCTTAAAACGGAAATTTTTATCGGTCCCGTGCAATTTTGCATAGGACTGCAGGTTTTACTGTATAATAATAATTATGCTGTTGTTGCATGTTGTGGTCAAATCAAAAATGCACGTTGTATTACACATCTATGTACTATGTATAGTATGTACATAAATGAATGTACACATTAGGAAGTGCAAAACGTCACTATACTCATATTGAGAACAGAATTAAACTTATTATTATAAATTTTATATTCTAAATAATACTGAAATATAAATGCATTTAATAGATAAACTTTATTTTGACCTTAAGTTATACGATATGGATTTTACGAAAACGTTTATACTTATAAAATTATACAATTTTATACTTAAATATATTCAAATTAAAACGGTTTGAATTCATGAAGCGTTAATAGTAAGTTATTGTAAACGCGTATTTTGTTGACATGAAATCGAAAACATGTTTTTTTTTTCTGTCGACTCTTAATAATAATAATAATAATAATAATAATAATTAAAATCGCTGAACGTTATAAACGTGGTTAAATCTTACACCACGTTTACAGAATATTTTATAAATCTCCACCTATAACACAATGCCACTATTCGAAATGTACACTTCCGGATTTTATAAGTAACCATAAACACTCGATTTGTAACTTAACGGTGAATGTTTATAAAATAGCTAAATAAGCTGAATTCGTACAATAATTGTTTTGACCCGGTATGTATCTGTTCTTGGAAAAATAACTTTAACTATATCGAAATAAAAATATTTTTTAATAAAACAAAATTGTTCATAATATAAATCCTTTACGTCGATTGGTCATAAAGGAAAAAAAACAGTCGTATTTCGGTAAATTTTTTCTCTTCCTTGTTATACTATGACATTGATAATATTATAATTAAGGTTTCAAGTGTCTTAGACGGAGAACGAATAATAAATATAAACATTATTTTTTGCATTACATTACGCATGTTATGCAATTAGTGCGCGTTGTGGAAGACAACGATATCGTATTTTGACTTTGATATCCGTCAAAAAAGAAGTGATGTAAGCAAAACGGGAAAATACTCTTTCGGCTCTTAGGTCTACGCATAACATTCCGAAACATCTCTCGCTGCGTGCAACATGATTATAATAACACGAGCTACTCTCGTTTTATATTATAGTCGTTTACCAATAATAGAGTATTCGCTTCGCCTGCGTTGCGTACGAGCACACCAGTAAATGTGCTTTTATTTTTTTATCTTTTCAGTCTCCATACACAAATAATATTATAATATACTCACGTAATAATACGATATAGACATGTAGTGTACGTATACACGTGCGATATCAAATTTTAGTATCGAAACTGACATTTTGATAACGAGCGGGAGTTATTTTTTTTTTGCCCCTTACCCGCCACTACTACGAATCATTTGCCGCACGTCTCTTAGGACGAAAACGTATACTTGCGTATTTTTTTTTCTCACGAAAGTAAATTGTGTTGTTATACGGTGCAGGTACATGGTGCCAGTATATGCAAAATACGAATAATATATATATATATATATGTATGTATATATTTGTGTATTCATATATACTTAACCTCGCGACTTTCTTGCCTCTGGCTACCGCCCCGGTCTCCCTCCCACCGACATTGCCATCGTCGTCGTAGTCGTCTTCATCTCCGCGTCAATTTGTCTCTGAAAAGACAAAACGACACGATGGTACCCGGTTAGATGCACGAGTGTATGAGTGTTTGTGTGTGTATGTGTATGCGTATGTTCTATACACATAGATATAAGAGGAAACACGTACGCGCTTTTATTAATATAACAACAATAATGAACGCTCTGGGGAGACCTCTGACGTACAGTGCGAGTCTCACTTTTATTATTGTCACGTCGAGGTAAATTAACCGTCACACTCGCGACAAAGGTCTATACGAATATATAATATGTATACGAATTATTATTTCTCGGGCCTGAGGTCTCAAGAGTCGCAAATAACTAGGTAAATAACGTTATGTATATATAACATATACATATGCGTTTGTATGATATGTTTATTATGTGTTGTTTTTACTTATTGCGTATTACATTACGTGAACTGTGCTAAGACTTAAAAGATTCCATTCGGTCTTAACTGAATCTTTGTCGACGGATTGTTTACGGCCAAACAAAATGGTCATATTATTGTTGCGTAGATGTAAAGCATATCGAATCACGTTACGATGTGCTCGAAGATCCGGCTATAAATTATAATATGGTTACCAAAAATTACTAGTTTTTCATTTAATGAATATATATATTTTTTTACCGGTTATCTCCAAAAATAGTACTTTATAATTATGCTAACGGTTATAATCTATGTATTAATAAAGTATAAAAATCGACAACCAATTGTTTATAAGTGCTTAAATAGTAAATAATGCATTAACATGTTATTATGTGGTTTTAAAAAGTTCACTACACATTTGTAGTTTTGACATACGATATTTGTTTATTTGTAATACTCACACACATATATATATAGGTATTATATATATTAAATGAATTTCAACTAAAACGAAAAAAATAATTGAACAATTTAATGATGGATTTTAAAATTAAATCACCTAAATAGTTTATAATATTATGTATATTATAGAATATGTATACCATTGATACACAATTTTTCTAACTTGATTCATTATTAAACGATGTATGCCAAACATTATAATGTATATTGCATTATATAACTTACCTACAATTCCATACACGGTATTAATTTCTTACCTTAAAGTAGGTAATTAGTAAACAATAATAATGTATATTGTATATACCATTAAAATAACGTACGAAAATGATGATGTAATATGACCAAGCGTACGCCTCCGTACACAATACACATAATATGCATTATACATTTATATAGGCCATATATAAATTATTATCACATATTATTTGTCTGGCATATTATACTATTTTGTTTTAACAATGTATAGCACAAATACATGCCGCATTACTCGTGTTATATCATCAAATGGAATAATTTATAATCCCGAACGATAGTTACATTTACATACAAGCACAACAAGTGTATGTATTTTATGTTAGGACTTAAGAGTGCATATGATATATTAAACTATATAGCCATATAAGTAATAAGTATAGGGGGCTTGAAGTCTTACGTCACAATTATGTAAAATTCCTTTTAATCTACACACGCATATTGTCACTTATTTTAATAACTTACACAAGGTTCAAGAAAAAAGTTTTTACCGTCTTCAATACTAAATTATTATAAAGTTATCTTTATTATGTCACACCAAATAAAATATTCTCCGACATCTATTATACAAACGACATTTGTTTAAACGAAGACGGTAATGTACCCTTGACGATTTTCATTACTTTCGACATCCCTTGGCTTACATTTATACTACCGTCTGTTTGTCAAATTCATTAATTTGGCTTTACGTTATCCTTAATTCCGTTTAATAATGTTTCCTTGTTTTTAAAGGTACTGCTTCAAAACGTGTTTACATTTTGGACTATTTATTATGTACACTTAACGAAAATTGAGCATTTAAAAGTCTTAAAAAAACATTAAAAACAAAAAAATCAACAATGTGGTACACACAGATTATTAAACTATCGTTTTTAATTTGTTTTACAGATATTTTCTACTACAGTCCATTGCAGTCAATTCAGAATTTCAACACAGTACAAAAACTAAACAAATGAAATAACAATTTATTGTTTAAAATAATTTTTATTTATATACTTAGAGCATACATAATTATTTATGAATAAAACTTTCTTTCTTTTTTTTTTTTTTTTGAAAAAACTAAATTAACTGTACTTTCTATGAAATAATATTTGCCGAAAAGTAACAACAAAAAACAAAAAAATCTTTACGTTTATGAAACCTGATAAAATGAAAATATTGAAATAAAATCAATATAAAACCAGTTACAGCCTTAAGTATTAAAAATACAGCAGTAATAATTAAAAATATTAGAAATCATGTGTATTGTTATTAATATTATTACTATTTAAGACTTGCAGATTTGTTTTTTATACAAAGTATGTAAATTAAATTATCGATTTTTTTACACTGCCCTATTTTCTTGTTCTTTTTAATACTGTAAAATTTAATATACTCCGAAATATTAAATAATTATTCAATCTTACTGTTAATCAATAAAGTATTGGTTATAAATAATTGTTTATAGAATAAATTATAATGATGAATTTCTAAAACTTGAGTTTTATGAAAATCCATTCGTAAGTAGTTCAGTTCATAAATATAAATTTATAAGTCCTAATAACTACTCGAGTATATAGCCAAATAGGTATATTTAATCATAGATTAAAATTCTATTAATTGTTTATGAATAAGACTATGTAAATATATTTTAATCACTACTGAAAAATTTAATTAAAAGATGATATATTAACAGTTAGAATTTCGTTTTCAACATTTTTTCATTTCTATAAGTAAGTTACAAATCAAATTAAAAAAAAAAATTAATGATGTTTCATTCATTTAAACATAATAATTGTTAAATGCAATATAAAATTTTAAATCAGCTACAATTATTATTATATCCTACATATTACAATACCTACTAATATATTAAGCTCTCAATTTCAAATAACACAATGTATTGTGTTGAATACTTTTTAAAAGAACTTTCAGTTATTTTTTTTGTTTTTGGAGGGTAGAACACTAAAAAAATAAACGAAAATTATAATTAAAAACGGTTAAATGCTTATATCCATATGCAGAATAGTGATTTAACATTTATACAAACATTAAATTATGTACTATAATTCGATTCATTCTATGTAATATATACCATGCCATTATTCCATTACGGGCTGCTTAATGACTTTTCCAATACGGCCATTATGGGGAGGAAAAGGCGGTCGCCTGCTATATTACGCTATACACAGTGTATAACTACGTCATTTCATTTCATACACATCTAAGCTTAACTGTTCAAAGTCGACAATGCAAACCACTTAGCCACACCAGATGTACAGAATTGCAGTTCGAGTGAGGCACTAGTTTCAATCGGAGCAGTGCACCCTTTGACCAAAGCCCCTACGATAACGCTTTCGATTAGTGGTTCGTTGACCAATGGTGACGGACGCCTGAGTGTTGCGTATATAGTATTATGTATACGGTTTCTCCGGACACACCATTTGCCACGTGACTACAATCCTTTATAAAATGCGTTTAATATTAAAACTGCTATTAAACGCAGACATCAGATTCGATTGTGTTAAAAGACTTGTGAGATAGATGCTGTCTGAGAAGATTGATTCATCTTAAATATCTTCTCATGTCAAATTTATTTCAAGATCCAAAAACGTCGAAGTACTCGATCATCCGGTCCTTTCTATACTCTCTTAACACCTTTAACTATACTAAGTTAATGAAAACCACTTCAAAGATTGGGTTAATTTCTCTTGCCAACAAATGTTGACACATCTCACCTTTTTTTAATGCCCATAGACTATATACGTCTATCAATATCTATATATAGCTAATATAATATGTTGTAACCTAAAATATTAGTGTTATAAAATATAAAATATATTTTCAAATAGCTCATAAAATAAATATTTATTAATAATTACAATAATAAATTAGAAATTTTTGTAATAATTTACGGCCTATCATTTATGGTTGTATAACTATTTGAACTATGCGTGTTAAACGTTTAAGTTTATTTTAATTATACACTCACACAAGATGTGAATATAATTTTATGTTAGAGCATCACATTATATTATGCATATATAGTAGGCCATGATTTTGTTTGCTCGAGTTTTGAAACCAAGCGTTTTCAATAAGATACGCGCATTAGGGACATGCTGATGACGAGAAACGCGTTTAACGTAAAATCTCGTATTTTATATTCATAACACGTACCTACCGAGAAAAATGAATAAAGCTGCAATGCCAATAATGATTATATCATCGCATTTGAACATAATGCATATCTATACACTGTTGGGTAAGTGCAGTGAAACGGCTGATTTATAAAATAGATTATTTTATTTTTGTTGATGGCTTTGCGTAAGAAATGAGTCCACACGTATACGAAACGAGTATATTTTATATAATATTACATTACTCGATAAAGTAGTCATTTGAGATTCGTGTATACTTACATGATAATAGGTATCTTCGTGACCACTTTATAACTTCACGCAAATCTATAAGGCTAAGAATCGCGTTCCACAATAAAATATATAAAGAAAACATCAAAATATATTTGAAAACAAACGTGGACAACTTTTAAGGATCGATTAAAATATAAATATATATACCATGTTGTTTTTTTCTTAGGCCTAGGGCAATTTCATAATGCTCCACCGTCTTGAAGTAACTGATCAGTCTCGATGTCAAAGCAGCTTCATTTTACGGAATCCGAAGGATTTTCTATACACAAAAAAGAATACTTTAAGACGTAAATATGATATAATATTGAAAATAATAAATTGCAGATAACCCGGGATAAAGGATTGCTCGAGTGACACGAGGTACTCGTGGTAGTAAATATGATTGGTTATGTAACAGCTGTTTCAGGTATAATATTATAAATGGAAACTTAGACACTTCGAATTCCAATATCTATAGCTCTATACACTTAAGTATAAACTCAGAGCTAAGTGAGTAGCTTAACCATGGTTTTGCGTATTTCAATCGATATGCTCAGGTATAGGATGCTAAGTATATATACACGCCCATATTTACTTCGGTGTTATTGTTATCCTGCGTATTTCATTACGCATTATAGGTACTATTATATTATTGTACGCAAGATGCGTATGTGGGTTTAGAGGTATATAAAAAATATTTAAATGTGAGTGTTTTGGAAAACACTTTTTAAATACGATAAAAATATTAGGGAGTTTACCAATTGCGCTTAAAATTACCTTTTAATATACCAATTGTGCTCTGTCTTTTTTGGGTCGATATACCAATTGCGCTCCGTCTGTTTTAGGTCAATATACCAATTATTGCGCTCTGTCTTTTTTGGATAGATAGACTAATTGCGCTCAGTTGTTTTTAGGGTTTATAATATTATTCTACATTATACCTAGTATATTAAAATACTTTTATAAAAATATGTATTATAAATAAATTTTTTAGTCAATACAAAAAATGATAAAATGAACGTCAATATTAATAATATTTGTACAATATAAATCTATAAAAAAATCATACACATAGATATACATCAACAACGTCAATAGCTATATTTAATTATTTATATACATATTATGTAACTTTTTCCGCCATGTAGGAACTTACATATGTCCATGTAAAAATAAGAAACCTAAAATATAAGTAGCACAATTGGTGTACTAACCTAAAATTTAAGCGGCGCAATTGGTATACTGACCTAAAGTACAAATATTGTTTTAGGCCCAACTGGTCCATGCCCAAATATTACGGTATTAAGCCATTTACGAGACCATCTAGACGGTCAGATGGGCATGAACCAATTGCGCTTAAAACACAGTTTTTGTTTAGGGTCAGTGTACTAATTGCGCTTGTATTTAAATTTTCCTACCTTCAGATATGAAAATATTATTGTTCAATCTAATTCCATCAACATCGACATAAACAATTTACACACAAAAATACTTAAAAATTAAAAACTCATTTATTAATTGATTAGCTACTGGTTTAAGTAACTGGTTAAAATATATTTTATAATAGTATCGGAATTTTACAAAATATTATTAATATTACGCAAATTTTATCATACAAGTATAAATTTGAGTGATAGACAAAAATACGTTTTCATTATCATCGGATATTTTATCAGCCTATTGTTTCATTGTACAATATATACTTTATTATATAGGATAACACATTGATGATATGGCCGTTCTTATATCTTTTTGTTTAGTATTAGTTTGAGTTGTTTGACATTACAATATGGATCTTTTTAAGCAAGCTCTTAATAAAAAAAGTAAACCGTTGTTACTTCTCGATTATTTTAAGTTTCGGAAATGTACTAAATTAAAAAAATGGAACTAAGTGGAGGTGTACAATTAAATCGTGTCCTCAAAATGTATTATCTAATGAAAATGAAACGGTGCTTTTCGATGTGTAAATTAATTTATTATATAATTATAACTAACTCATAAGTTTTCATAAAGTATTTTAAAATTGTTTTAATGCGATTGGTCTATCGATCCTAAAATGTATACAGCGCAATTGGTATATAAAATAATAATATTAAGTGCAATTAGTTACTTCCGGTCAGATATCGTGAATGTCGTTCGTGTCATTGATATTATTGTACACTAAGTAAATTTAAAATAATTTTTATAATAAAGTATTAGGTATATAGCTTTAATTTATTATTATAATTTATATAAATGAAATTAAGTGTTATTGGTTTTTTAAAAAATAAAATAAAAGATATCTCATTTTTTTCATGGAGTAAGTGTACGAGTTTATTACTAATTGTCAATTGACCTATATTTTAATAGAGAATTATAAATTATGCTTTATGAATATCTAGTCCTCTGAGTACATACCGATCCAAAAATTCCAAAATAACGTAGAGTTGGACTTTTTTATCATTATTTCATAATAAATAGGGTCTTCCGAATTTAGTATGACGAAAATAGTGGGAATCACGTATGAACCAATATTATCTTCACTATTTTATTCTCACATAGTTTTTTTTAATATCTGCGTGTATATATTATGATATGATAGACAGAGATGTGATTAGGATATAACAGTTACTGGAACTAAAATCCTTAAATTGAAGTTCAAAATGAATTATGAGGAGTAAAGTTTATGTGTGTCACAAAATTTAGTAGACACAAAAATTTCCGTAAAATCAAAGTTAGAAATAAACCATGGATTAAAAGTCTCCACACCCTCATCATTAAAAATAAAATATTAGAAACACAATAAATAATAATTATTGTATTTTATAACTATTAATATGTGTTTATTTAAATATTAATAAAATGTCATTATCGGTAATTTTACTTGATAATTCTCTTCAAAATATATTATAATCAGATCATTGAATCTATTTTGTCATACTTGACTTAATTTGAATGCCTTTATATACGAGTAGGTGGTAAATTGATAATATTAATATTTTTTAAATATATTACATAATTCAAATATTAATACAAACTAAAAAACGATGTGTGTGTGTGTGTTTAAACTTATAACCTAGTCTATCGAACTCATACAGTTCTGAAATTTAGTACATAATATATAATTTGGTTCTAATACATAAGGATGTAAACTTCAAAGCTAAATTTTTAAATTTTGCATTTTAAAAAGGGTCTTAATCAAATAATATAACATGTCTATTCATTAGTACATAGTTGTCATTGGTTACATAAAATAAAATAATTATCATGTTAAATATAATTGTATACTTGGATCAAAAAAAAGCCCTAAAAACAGTATTAAAAATATGTATGGCTTACATTTAACTGAGTTTAATAGGGAATAAATCCATCAGCGTTATTTAATTGTTTATGAACAACACGATGCAGAATTATCTATAATTAAAAAATATATTTAAACCATCCATGGCAATTTTTTGACAGTATTTGGATTTTAATCAAGAAAGGCTAAAAAGTAAAAACGTATAGAGGTGCTATAAAAACGTCGTAGCGGGGCCAAGACCCTAAGCCTCCCTCCACGTATAGTCACGCCAATGATTATATTATGCGATTATAAGCGGCTATTCTCGGAGCAATGGCATTATGATATATTATGTGGATGGATATAGTACATCGTGTAGGCTTCGAGACGAAAGAAATATATTGCGACCATTAGAGGGGGCTGCTGCAGTGAGCGGATTAACTCCGAGTGCGTTCAATTATTCCGCCCGTGACACTGATAAAGACCGAAATTTACAATGTTTCCGTCGCTTCGTTGAGTGACGGTGGCGGTCGATTTAATCGCCGAAACTCGTATTTATATATCATATTATAATGCTGGTGGACGGAGTGGAAACGGGGACTTTAAGTCCCAACAGAGCGATTGGTGAGCGCAGGCGCACACGAGTATGTGTATGGAGGAACGTCGTTAAAAGCGACCAGTATTAATTATTGATTTACTTCCGAGTTCGGACAGCGTATTATATAGACATTATAATATTGTAATCGAGTATATATCCACGGGTCGTTTTTACTATTGGTCATTCCTGGTACTTCCTTATTGCGGAACATGTCATGTGATCGTAACATAGTCTTTACGTTCGCGTATTAATTATTAAAATATAATGTATAATAATGTAATAATAGATACTAGTTGATCCTGTGTGATGTTGTCCATAATAAATTAAATGCTTGCGGATTTACACATTCTTAAACTTCGTTTATAAGGTACTCATAGTTTGTTATTTGAATTGTTTTGGCTAAATATAAAATATACCTCTAAAATTATTTTATTTTCTCTAACCACTGACTACTGTGCTAGAGTGTCTCTTCAAAATCCAAAATTTAAAAAATTGAATTCATCCGTGGGTATATAATTAACTCTAAGTACAAAATTTCAGAAACATGAGTGCAAATGTGCGATAGGCTTGGTCTGTGGATCACATACGCGCACAAATATTCCCTTTTATTAATATAAATAACTATAACGCGCGTTACCCCGTTCGTGCCGTACGTGGTATATCGTCATATACCGCTGGTACAATCGGCGAAGACCGGTAAGGAACTGTAGAATAAAAAAAAATAATAAAAATGTAAAAACGATTGACAATAATACACGTCCGAGGGAACAGGAAGGGCGCCAAGGGTTACATTCAGGTCAATTGCAACGAGAAAGGGTGAAGCCGCGCGCCGGTTTATACCTTCGGTCAATACACGTATGCGAGCCGCGCGCGCAGGTGTTTCGTCGAGGGACCCATCAGGTTCTTCCGGGTTCTTCTCTCAATAATATTATAAGCTGCACACGTAGTACACATGAAATACAATACTATATTCAAATATTTTAATATACGCGTAGTCGTGGTAACGTGGTGAAAACTGTTTTTTGAGTCCTGTACTTCGACAAAAATCGGTCAATGAATCCGGAGTGGTCAAATGCGTAATGCTTATAGATCAGCGAGTTTAAGGTGATATACTAATAGCTAATTTACTACGTTCGACTTAAAATACAATCTACAAAAGTGTAGGTTATAGTGTATACTATACTAGATGTACTTCTGTTAATCTAATACCAATGATATAACTAACAAACAATGAGTTATATATTATATTTTATAAATATGGGCTAGACCAAAAATACAACAAATTTGTATAAATGAAACGGAACCAGATAAGATTAAAGTAAAATATATGGGTGAATATTAGCAAAGCGCATCATCAGTAATCGTGCAACGGGCGAGGAATAGGTATTCAATATAGGTAGAAAACGCCATTAGACTTGCTCGATGATTGCAAAGTCGGGAACAGTATGGAGATCCAACAACACTAAACCGTACTCAATCAGAGGTCACATAAATTAACAAAAAAAGCCTTCGGCAGAGAAATAAACTTAAAGTCGTACGAAATTTGTCTTACGAACCCTAGTATCTCGTATGCCTCGAAACATATTGATAAAAAATAAATTAAGGGGAAAATTAAAATCTGCGGATTTAAAGACTAACAAATCTTTTTTACGACTGAACGATTTAATATTATATTTTTCTAAAACCTAGTCTATACATAGTTAATTTCTTTTATTCAGTATCTACTATTTATTCCAACATTGCTGAAAAAATGTAAACGTTAACATATTTATTATATTTAGATTTCATGCAAATTATGTAGTCTGAATGGGAGTGATTGAATATAATAAAGTATTAAAATAGATAACGAAAAACATTTTTCGTGTTATAAGTTACTATTGTACTAGCTATAATGAAGGATTGACTTATTCATGCATTCAAAAATATTCATTTACTATTTTGTAATAAAATATAATGATAATACGTCATTTCAGTTAGGATAAGTAGAAACAGAAAAACTAAAATTAGTTCTAATTTGTTCATAAGCTGATAGCATTGGGGGTTATGGGCATATAATATATAGACAATTTTTGGGCCTTACCTAAAAAAAGTAATGTTTTACAACGTTCCACTACGCGTAGGTATACGTTCCCGGAGCTCTTATATATACATAATGTCGGATATACGTCACCAACATTATGTATAATACTTAAATATTTAAGTACATAGACTGTCAATCGAGGCGGGGACACCAACTTTAAGGAAGTCCGGAAAGTTATGTAGGCGTATTAAATCGTATATGACATTATGATAATAAAATTATTATCTAAAAACCGTTATTCAGCAACGGTGATCTATCGAATCGCATACGTCGTCTCGTCGTCGTTTACTGTAATTCACGCCGCAGCGACAAACATTTTATATCGTTCGCCATTTATGGGGTGAACGCGAACGACTTGCGATATATTTTTTCCTTTTATCTCTCCACCCGTTTGTTTGCCATAGGTCGTCACATAGTGTAATACATGAGTAATCGCGACGACAGGTATTCTGTATAAATGTGTAAAACGCCCGGGGTTGTTTAAGACCTTTTTTTCCTCAATAAACACCGTACATCGCTGCGGTGGCTATATATTGATTCGTTTGTGATATTTCGTGCACGATTCGATCAAAATACGCATCGTGTTCGTTTATATTATAGTGAGAAGATAAAACGAAATACCTGTAGTGTACTATAATGTAAAATAGTTGTATTCAATTTGTTGCAGGGTATCGACAACAATAAAACCGAGTAAATAACTCGGTGGCAGCGGACTTGGGCGCCACTCGCATTACCGTACAAATGGTCGAAAACGCATTCTAACCGCACACAGATTTTAATTTTACCGTTATCTCGTGGAACAAGCATAACGTTTATTACACTTTCAAATGTATTTTTTTTTTAAATAATCAGTTCGAGTACTATTGTATATCAGTTATTTACACAATCATTTGAATAACTCTTCAATAAACCATACGATATAACACGAATATATAAAAGATAGATTCTAATTATTTATAGAATGAAAATCGTATATTACTATTATTTGATAACGTAAGTAAAAACTTACCGTATAACTGTGAAAATATAAAAATTAGTAAGTCAATTCAATAAAAGCAAAAAAGATAAATATTTCAGTCTATCTACTAAATATTATACAAACTAAACAATAGACACCAAAACATTCTTTTATATTGTGTATTCAAATTATTATAAACATTAAATTTTAATGTATTCAATATTTTATTTATTTTTCATTAGTATATTTATTATATTGATATAGCTCGAAAATTGTATATTATACAATCATATTACAGTTAAAGAAATTGATTCATATTATTGTTTTTATATTGTTTATTATAATTTATATCATGAATAAATGTCAAAAATAAATTTGTATGATAATTATTTTATAATTACTTTTGATGCAAATGAAACTATAAAATGTATTCTTTTGAGACTCGAAAGAGTTTACGCATATCATTCAAGTAGTAGCGAAGTAAACGTGGCAGAATTTACTATTATTATTTACTTATATATTATTTGAACAGTAATGGAATTATGGCTTATAATGCAGAATAAATTCAACGAAAAATAAAGATAATGTTATAAGTATAACCGACATTTATGTATTAAAAAAAATCGTTAATGGATATTTCATACATAGCCCCGTTTTACGATCGAAAAAACAATTATTATAATAAGCGTCGTGTCCGTGTGCGCTTACTATAATATTTTTATTATTACTACCCTCGCGACCTATCTACGAACGTTCATAGTATAATATATACATTATATTATTTTGTGTCGGTGGAAGTGAATGAAAATTCCACCGCCAGTGGTCAAAATAGTAGTAAGCGTGCGCAGTCCGGCCGGTGTGATTTATGACCGAGGGTCACGGGTGCTCGCTGACCAATGGGCGAACCCTTGGGGTCCCTCATACACACACACACACACACACACACATACATATGACCTATTTATATGTGTGTGTAATATGTCCTCCGTCCGTCGTGTTTATTTCCTTGTTATGTATAATTCAAACAGAGTCCGAATGGATAAATACATATACGTTTGACGGACGTCGTGCAGGGGTGGAAGGGGCACTCGAAGTAGCCAGGCACAGTCCGAAAGGGGTGGTCGGAGGGTGTATGCCGCGGGCCTCTCATTTGTCTCCATTGTTACGCGCAAAACGGTGTTTCCCCTCCGAACAGCTGCGGGTCAGCGCACATATATATATATACATTGTTATATATTATTATGAATATATAAGTGTATAATGTTTGTGCGTGTGTGTGCCACCTTCGCCGCGGCCCCGCGTATTATAAAATATTATATACGAGAGTTTCATACACTCACCACCAAATTATACTGTGCAGAAAACCCGACGCGGGAAATTTTTACATCCGGTTCCGGGCGCGGTGCGTTTTATACAGCGTGTGCGTCGCCGTTAAAATGACGTGTTACGGTGTGTTCGCCATGCTCGCGCGGTGTATAATACGAGCGAAATCTGCGCTTGTACGGCGATAAAACGATTTGTATATAACCACCCGAGAACGAGAGAGGGCATCGATAAGGTGCTGTACCTACGACGCAAACGAAATTTATATTATATATTCGATGTATGACGTTATCTAAATTATAATAAGAACATATACTATCATACATATAAACAGCAACTCTGGTGATGGGCTTTCGTTCGTTTCTCACAATTTATTATGTGTATCGATACACAGATGACATAATATTATCATATATTAATATTATACAAATCAGTTGCTCCCGCGTCGGTCCCAGACAATAGAATATTCGTTTTATGTGTGGTATAATGTTATGTTCGACGTCATGATAACATTATAAAACTAGAACACGTCAGTCACTTGGCATAAAAACTTTAAATATATGAAACCTAACGTGGCCCATATAAATAGTATAGTTATTTACAACAATTGTCAAGAAAAATAATAAAATATGATCTCTTTTCATTTATTTAAGAAAATTAATTTTTCCCTTATCAATGATTAAATTTTCAAAAAAAAAAAAAACGTATTAACATTCACCGTGTTTTGCAAGAAACGATATGGCTGGTCTTCACCCACAAAATATTAAACGTATAAGTAAACATGTACAAAATGTTTATTATATTATTTTTGCATAAATACCAAAAGTTATATCCTTTACCGTCATTTTATTGTAATTACAGAGTGTTATTTTACTTTATCAAATGTAATATTTACCTAGTTTAGCGCAGTTTATAGCAACTAAATTTATTGAAAAATAAGAACAAGGAACAAAAAAAAAAAAAATTATACAAGTCATATTTAACCTAACTGTTTTACACAATATCTGTTTGCAGCACTTGCATGAGTAGGTATAATTTATTTTAATATTAAAAAAAATGTCCGTACATTTGTTTATGGTGTTTAAACAAATATAAGGCATATAATTATATTACATAAATGTACTTCCGGATACTTAGCCGTTTACTTACATCGCAATTTTTCATTTCTTATTATTTTTTTTTTTTTTTATATATATAAAAAAGTTGACATCAACCATTTACCTTACGATGAATTTTCCTAGGTACTTCGTTTACGCGTCAATACAATATTCCAAACATCAACTGAAAAAAATTAGAAATATTAGAATGCTCAAGTTTTTATTAACTTCAAGTTTTACATTTTACACTACTATTATTGAATTTTATAATAATATATAGGTATTTTTTTTAAAAAATATTTTTATTACGATAATGTTAACAATTTAAGTATTACTGACTTATGTAACTATAACCGTCTTAGATGTGTATGTGTTCTAAAATAAATCAAGACTATTATTAAAATTTAATTTAATAAGCCAATTTATAATTATGTTTTATATCTATATTTATATATACTTTTATTTTACGTGAGTTATAATATTTATTAAAATTTCAAGTACAACCAGAATTTTTTTTTTTAGTGTGGATGTACAAACTATTCATGGTATTCTGGCGTAGGTAAAATAATAAACAAAATATATGCAAAATGATAATCAGCCTTTTAGAAATTGTAAGTGATGGTTATCATTGTATATTAGCCTTTACGAGGAAAATGATTTTCCAGACGAGTTGGAAGCGTATAAATTCTTGGTTTTAATTATTCTAGTATTAAAACTAATAATCGCATACCTAATATTTGCAATAAATTGAGTTTTTGAAGCTTTTGAGTATATAATAATAATATTCCTAGGAAGTATTTTGTACTAAAATTTTCTAAATATTAACTAATTTTAGATATCCATGGTTAGTAGATAATTAACATAGCAATTTCAGAAACTGTTACTAATGACGTCGAAAATACGATTTCTTTCCTGCAGCTGCAACGGTACATTATAATATATATTTATTTCAATAGGTAAATAATCGTAAAACTTTATGTAATTAATCGTTCTGTCGATTTTTAGGTTAAACATATTATTAATTTATGAGTACTTAGTTTAAATAATAAAAGCGAACCGTCAACCGACTTGCAAACATTAAACGAGAACACGAGACGTTTGAACAAAATCAATATTTATTTCCAAAGTGTTCATTTACTTTGGATAACTTCTTATCGGAGTGAAATTACCATCAATTCGTGAGTGTGTATATATATAGTACATATGCAATATGCATATACATCAAATCGAATTAATTAACGTTACTTGAATACATTATTGTCGTCTGTGTCGGTATAATAATAAGGGGAAACTTCAAGTAATGACACAATGACCTCGTTCAACTTTTGTCTTAAAAAAAAAAAAGAAAAAGAACGTCTGGCAGTTTAATGTTAAGTTAGTAAATGTTTTTTTCATTATTATATTGCGTAGGGCTGCAAGGGTGATAATTATTATCCCTCGACAGTCGACTTGTTGTTTTTTATATACATATACATGTATATTTATAGTTTTTGAGGAACATAGAAACCGTTAATTTAAATAATCCATTAAAAAACGAGGCAATGGTTTTTATAATAACTTTAATTTCATGTGACGATAATCAATTGATAACCCGATCGTGTAGAGTACAAGCGGTACAGTTAAAAACGCTTGTGCAATTTCCGTACAAACAACTATATTATAAATGAACTTACAATCAAAAAGTGTGGTTTTCAAGAATATATTTTGAACAATACATATCTATTTACTGTTTGAATTTTAATACAATTTTTAAAGTTGTTGATGAGTTTTTTTATCACTATACAATATTATATATATTATGTAAAAAATAATATTATGCATACAATGATACGGTTTAAACAATTATAAGAAATCGCTAGTAAAATGTATCATTTTTGTGTGTACCTATATAGTGTTTTTACCGCACGTCTTATTAAATTAATATAGAAACAAATTATTAACGAAACTATGCGTTATTAGTATGTAAGCCCGCAATATTGCGCCTGGACATAATTAGTATATATAAGTACTATATTTAGTTTAAAATTATTGTACATACGCTTTTGAATTAAATGTTAATAAGGTATTTAAAAAGTCATCAAAATATAAAAAATGAACTGTTCGATTGACAAAAAATTAAACCTCATTGGTATAATAATAAAATTACGTCATATTTTATAATAATCACATTAACATAGTAAAAAATGGCATCATAAGGCATACTATTTATGATACAAATTTTATATTTTTTTCAAATCAAATTTGTCTGAATATTATTATTGAGAAACGTAAACACATTTTAACTATCGAATTGTATTTTTAAACTACATACATAAAAGTTACCAATTCGATTGGTAAGTGCGCACAAATATTAGTGTAGTAAGTAGTTGGATATTATTTATTATTTGTGGAGTTTCGAATAATAATAATAAAAAAATATTCCTTCAAAATAACGAAACATCCCTATCATTGTTTATACCTACCCCCCATCGTTAATATCCCATAACCACACTCTTAATATATATTATACGTTGAAGGCCCTGAATTAAATTCAGGGTCGCTATGTTTTTATGAACACGCATATTATAAATTTGTAGTTTATTCGAGGCGCAATGTTTTTTCGACTCTCTCGTATCATAAAAAAGATAATTTATCATCTACCGTGCGTTAAAACACACGCACATCTATTTTAAACGCACTCTCACACTCTACAGACGATAACTGTCAGGTTAGCAAGTTGATTCCTTGAAAACACCAACAACCCATAAGCATATAAAATATTACTTTCAAATAAAGATCTCTAAATAATTTGTTTGTATAATAATATATTTAAAATATATGTAAATGTATTAAAACGTAAATTTCACTTTATAGTACTTAAATCCTTACTATATAGTTTATATAGAAGGTACTACTACAGATTTTAACGATGAATACAATACACATATATCTGAAAATCACACCCTCCAAGCTCTCTTTCAATTTGAAAAATGAATTTCAAAATAATTTAAGTGTGTAATACTTTATCTATAATAAATTCAATGGATATTATTTTATCTCCAAGAATATATTCGAAATATAATTTCAACTTTAGCTAGGCCTCTCCTCACTCCCAAACGTATGTTCAAAGAGTTTTCAAGGGCCGTAGAACACCCTCGCGGCTAAATGTGAATATATAAATCGAACAACCTCCCTCTCACCACCCCCACAGAATTGAGAAAGAATTTTCTCACTCGTCCTAGAATTAATTTCGAACGCCTACACGAGTATACGGAGAAAAATACTAACTAATCTCGACGTCAGTACGCGTCGTCTCACGAAAAACTTACTAATAACTATATTAAGGATGAGTTTTTTTTTTCTTTTAATCGCTAGATTTTAAAGTTCTGAAAACTGACACTCCGGTAACTTTGAGTTGCCCGCCTCTAATCTATATAACTATTACATGTATACCGCATAATCAACGTATTCGTCAACGACCTACAACTCGGCTCTTGCGTCGTTTTGCGTGCCAAATGATTTAACGATGTACCGTTCAATTCGCGTTTGCCCATAAAACTTTTACAACCCTTCACCCACCTCACGCACAGCATCTCTACACCACATCTGCCATCTCAGCACAAGCATAACATAATTATTATTATTATTATTACTATTATTGTTGTTGTTGCTGTTATTATTATTGTTATTATGTTTTGTTTTATTAATTGTACACAGTGTATAATGCGTTATGCGAGTTTACGGAATATTTTATTTACGTAATACACTTACCATTATATCGACAGCATAATATACGTTTTATTTAATGAGTAAAACGTCTGTCGAATATAAAACTGTTGCAGATAAACAGATAAATCCACTTGTTGATTCGTTTGGGATCGTGCGAGCGTGACAATTTTCTCGCCGGCTAATGATTTAACGACGATACGACTATAATATTGTATATACTACCCACGGGGGGACGACTACTAGACCCGGACGGATATCATAGTAATACTTATATTATACTTACCACATGACATTATAATTATTGTCATTATCATTATCGTTATTATTATTATCTCGTACTAAAATAACTTTGCGCCGTCTAACTAACGGTACGCCGAGTGAATGAACGTAATATACGATGTCGTATATTATACACACCGCACAGTAATATCGTGTAATATTATGGTCGTGTAGAGTTTGATGTGCTGACCAAACAGCCGTGTAAGCCGTATATTACATCTAATAATGACTTTGCCGTAGCTACTGCGCGTGTAAATATTTAACCCTGATAACACACGAATAAAACGTGCTAAGTCTCCCGCGGGATTTCAGGCAATTGATAATGTTATACATTATATAACGAGCCGTCTGACAGGATACATAATATTTATTATTTACAGACGCGTTTCGTTCGTTTGAATAATATGCGTTGGGTTATGCCGTTATGCGCATACAATAATTATTCGAATAATTCCCCCGTGCGAGTAAGCTAATAAAATCACGACTTAATTTTTTCAGCAATCTTTTCGGGTGCTCTTTATCAATCAGTTCTTTAATGATTACATTTAACTAAGATCAGGCAATATCGTTATAGGTGTTATTTTTAGTTTTTGTTTATTTTTTTTTTTTAATTTCACAAATGTTTTTCTTACGAGTACCTACTATATATTTTAATTAGATATAAAATAATAATATTTTTGTTGTTGTCCGTGATCCGTTGTTATAATACGTCATACAATAATATTTTATCATACAGTTGACTGAATATCAATATAGCTATTAAAATATTGACTGATTTCGATTTTATTTTAATTTACACTAGTGGTAAATTACATGGATATCAATTCCTTACAACCCAGTCAACGAATATAAAAATATAAAAATTAGGAATCTTAGTTAAATCGAACGGATTTAAAATAAATGAAATCAAAAAACGATCAATACCAATCGAAATTATTATTACTTTAATATAAAATGACAACAATATTATAGTTGCAGTTATTAAATACATTCATAACTCGCCATTGCTCGGAGGGAGGAAGGACTATACATTCTAATACTGTAATTGTCTACGAGTAGACATCTGCTGTTTCTTATATTAGAAAACTACAGTATATAAAATATCCAAACAATATTTTTGATTATCCAATCAAAAGTGTCAAACGATTTTTTTTTTTTTATAATAATTTATTATTATTCAAAGCCAGTATACGTCAAGTATGCATGTCACAGCGGTAGCAAATAATAAAAAGCGTACGACAGTCGTTTATTCTATTGATTCGTCAACTGTTAAGTGTCACGTATATATTTTATTTGTACTATATTCCTGTCGAACAAGACAAACAACACAAGGGAATAGGTCGCCAGGCACGGGTTGCCCCCCAAGCCCTTTGTGAACCCGGAGGCGTGGTCAATCCGGTTCCGGAGACCTTTTGCATATATAGTACATCCTATAACCTACTTATATTCACTAAACTTATATTCTACGGGTGTCGTTGAAATAAACCGTCGACCAGTTTACAGTTGAGCAACGTGTCAGCGTGCAGTATGTACGTCAATGTGAAGACCGATTTTTGACCCTTTTTGTAACCATACCTATACACGTTGTATATGAGTGAAAATAAAAAAGAAAAAGAACCACCTATAGATGTATAAAAAATGTAATACAATAATCTTGATTTACCTAGAACACTGCGCATAATACTATTGCTCGGTGTGTGTTTAAAAAATAATATGAACGTGTTATTCGAAGAGTGATAATGATAAAACTATCTAAAGAGTTTAAAAAATAAAGATTTGATAAAATAAGTGAAATAATGAAAATTATTCAAGTCTAATTTCACACAGATAACTTCAAACACAATATCTATCTTAAGAATTATACGAGGAGACGATTTAATATAATTGTACACCTACGTTTAAAATGTATTCACTAAGACGGTTTTAACGTTTAGCGCTATTTTTATTTTTATTTTTATAATTTAATGTTCAGACTGTTCAGAGAGAAGATACTTTTTAAATTAAAAGTTTTTTTTTTTTTTTATTTAATTTTGTTTCAATAGTTCATATAGTTTGGATTTTTTGTCACTTTTTATCATTAAGTTAAAGCTCAATTGCAATATGTATATATAATTTTGTTTTACATCTGAAATAATACAATTAAATACTTGTACATACTATATTGGATTTAGGATAATATTGTATAAAATTAAATTTTGATTTCAGGAAATTAATGAATGATATTGCACAGTATTATTTAATTTTTAAATTCATATTATGTATTTTATTAGTTTTAAAAATGAAACCGGAAACATACCGATTGATTTCGATTATAACCGAAACCTTAAATTTTCAATATGACGAACCGAAACCTATAAAATTTCATTGTACATAGTTCCGGTCCCTGTGACACAATACTATATAAAACACGACGCGTAGCCCGTTCTCTGTTTAATTCGCGTTCGACGAACGCTACCGGCACGCTGGTTGGTTATACAACAATGCGTACACGTCGCTTGTATACTTATTGCATATACGTAGTAGTTATACATGTATGCGTATATATTTATATATTCTACTGTACAAAGTACCAAGTGAGTGGAAATACCACGGTCGCGAGCAATGACGGATTTCCCGGGAAAACCCACAAAACGCACGGGTGGTTTTTCGGGGACACGCCGGGGGCAGTTGTCATGGGAACGTTTTAGCGAGGGCGTGTGTGTGTATGTGTGTGATTGATAGCCACGACAACATATATTACTCTCCCTAGACACGACGACAACGTTCGTGCGCGCACACATACGCATATATAGACATACACGTATTATATGTGTGTGTACCACAGCTACGGTTATTCGGCTCAGGAATTCCAACAAATGTTTTTCCGAACGTGAAATTTCCTGGCGGACAGACGCGTCACACTGCCACTCGCCCGCTCGGTCGCCGCTCTCCGCAGACAGGGTGCAAACGACTCCGCGGCAGCATATTATTATATATTATATATACCCACTTCTGCAGCGAACGTGTCTCGGCGAAACGCGCGTTACACTACAAAAGCTGACAGCGCGTCGGCTGCGGCTGGATGCTGCGGAAACGAGCGAACCGTGGGCTGAACGGGTAAGTCTTTACTTCACTCCGTAGTCCACCCACCACGTCGCCACGAAGCATTTCGCCCTCACCACTCGCTCACACCCGCTATGCCGCCGACCTCGCTACAACCCGCGGCACCACTTCCCGCCCGGACACCCGTGACTATATGTGTATGTGCGTGCATGGTGTTGCTGCTGCCCGCCCGTATCCTTTTAGAGAAAACCCACGTCATTAACTCTGTGTGTGTGTGTGTGGGTTTATGTGTTTATATGTACATGTGTGCGTGTGCGTCATGTAGACTTACACACACACACCCTCTTCGGCCGAACGCTACCCGACCCAAAACCGTATTTCGCTCTTTTCCTCTTATTTATACCTACTTCCTATATGCACGCGTATACGTCAGTTGGTGTTTGTCTACGGGGCAGCAAAAACCACCCCCTCCCAAGAATTCCGGCACGTCACTTTTGCCGAAAACGAACCGAGTCTTTCATTCCAGCCCCTTCGCCAAACGCTATCCCTGCGCAACAGTCCGTGGCTCCATCTCCCTCCTTTCTTTGATCTGCATACACACACAACACTCCCCCCTAGCAGCAAACTCTTCACGTACAACCCTCGCTGCCTTACACCTGTCAAGGGAATTCTAATAACTCAAAGTTTTCCCTCTCGCTCGAACGCCCGAATTCTCATTTCTCTCTTTATCAGTTTTCTCTGTGTTCTCTTCTCTCTCTATTTCTCTATCTCATCCCCCCTTTTCTATCACCCACAGAATCTCCGTCTATATTCATCTTATTCTCTCTCTCTCTCTCTCTCTCTCGACACATCCACCACCAAGCCACAAAAGTCCGTCACCTCCGCTCAGTCTTTAACGTATGTGCGGGTGCGGCTGCTATGCGAAACACTAATTTATTCCCGATGTACTGTTATTCTTACTTGTATCTTTAGCTACACCTTCCTGTCTGGACCACCACACACCATCCATCTTTTTGTTAAATTTTGACTCTGTGTAAGCGCAGGAAAACTTGGCTCAAACCAATACTCAGCGGGTCTCCCGAGGTCGATCCGATATCCTCATCGTTATGAATATAAGCACAAGCCTTCTCCCATGATTTACTAACACAATTAGTTCCAAATTTTCATGGCCCAAACATTCTGTACATAAGTCTTTTTTAATAAGTCGCGTTAAAAAAAAAAAACTTTTTTATGATTTTGTAACTGAAAAGTTTTCTATAGTGATTCTGAATGATAAAATTAATTAACCAGACAATAACCATTCATCATATGTGAAGTTAGTAATTAAAATTAAAAATAACACATCAAGAAATTTTAAATGAATATATTTTAAAAAAAAGTTATAATTTTGAAAAACATTACCAAATTGTAGTGAATATTTGGACTTTTGTGAGTAAAGCTTAGGTTTCACCGAGCTCTGTCAGCAAATTTCTAAAAGGCAGGTCTTTTGTACTTTAATAGAAACATACAATCTCAATTAGGTGTGAGAAATAATATTAAAAATAACATTCAATGTGGCAATGTCTACTATAATATCACAGTTATCGGTTAAATAAAACCACGCAGTTTTCATCGAAAATAACAAGTAAAGTTTATTTTTAACAATGTCAACGAATTTAATATTAATTATAACAGCTTATTAAAACTTTACTGTTCGTCAACAACTAAGTTATCATTTGTTTGACGAACTCTTAATAGAATAATAGTAAAATGCCTTGTTATCACGCATTCATATGGCTTATAAAACAATGCAAATAGTTTGCCTAGCTAGTAATAATCAGCCCTAAAATTAAATTGTTTGAATTCCCGTAAAATTTCTAACATTTATTCATAATCGTGTTTTCAAAAAACTCGTTGCATATTTATTATTGACTTGATAAATGTAACTAAAATTAACTGTAAATTCTTATAGAAATTGCATTTAATTTAATAAAATATTTAAAATAAAAATATTGATATTTATCTACTATAGGAGATAATTTTATTATTGATTATGACTTTATGAGTTATGCGTTATAATTTATGACTAATAAATAACAAAATACATTAACTGCTGTAATATTTATTTATGTTTGGTTAAGTTATTAATACTTATAATTATAATTTATAAAATCAATGATATAAGGTATTTTGTACTTTTGAAATTATTAATCTGTAGTCATATTTTTAAGACAAAATAATTAGCTTAGCATTTTCTTAAAAAATACAATTCTTAGTTATTAAAATCATAATTTATATTTTAATTAAATCTATAACTACGATATTTTATATTTTATATTATTAAATATTGCGTGAAAATTTAAATAACTATTGTCTTTGTTGTTTAACTGAAAAAGTTTAGTCACAAAAATGTAAAACTTAAAACTCACTTTTGAGCCTTCGGGTAATAAAGTTTAAACTATTCATTTAGGAAATTTCTCATCTGGTTTCTTTGATGACTTACACACGCTCTATTGTCTACTTCAAAGTCACCATTTTCACCAAATTTACTAAATATGTTACTTTATTTTACGTAACGTCTAGCTGGAACCGTCAAGTTTCATAACTTACTTTTGGATTACTTACATGCTTTGATCTTAGAAAATGTAAGCCATTACAAATGAAAATCTCTAAAGCCCTAAATATGGATACGTATAACAACAAACATAGAAATTATTTGATTTATGATTAAAGTTAAAATACATTTTTTTTTTTTTTTTGAATTTATGATATTGGACAAACTAATATTAAATTACATAACAGTTATGAAACCGGGTATAAAAATGTTTGCTCGGACATCTAAAAGTAATTTAAAAAGATTTAAATATAAATATATTTCAGTAAGACTGTGCAATGTAATACATTTTCTCATAAAGCCAATCGGTTCGTAATTCTATATTTTATGTCAGGAATCTCCCTCAATCGTTTAGTTATAAACAATCATTGAAAATAGAAAATTAGATAACTAACTTGAGTACCAATTTTTTTTTTTTTTTTGTGATTATTAACTCAACGGGGGTTCCGAGAGAGACTAATAGCATATTTGACTCTCGACTGAAGTACTACACTGAATCCCCATCAACATCTCTGATGTTATCTATGTACTTACTCCCCAATGCTTAGTTCCATTTCGACCGTTTTATCTGTTTGAAGAGCACTTAAAATCACTTCTCGACGCGATAAGGATTTTGACGCTTGTTAGTCTTTAACCCATGCCCGCTATATTCTATGACTACTTGACGATCTCATTATTCCTATTAGAATTATTCATCAAATGTACCTAGGTGTAGATTAAGTTATATCGAAAATAATATAATATACAGCGCGTGATTTTACTATATATTTTGCGTCCAAGAGATCAAAGATTTCTTTTGAAAATTATTATTGTAATTAAAATCGCATATGGTTCAATTATTCTGATAAATTTATAATTTAATATGAATATATTATGATATATGGTTGGTGAAATTTCAAACTGACTATTATAATTTAGAAATGATTCTGAAGTATTTTGACGGTACAAAAGCTGCAATAGTATAGTATTATAGCACTAAATATTGATAAATAATATAAAAACAAGCTTGATATAATTTACGCATTACATAATTTACAATGTCTTGTTATAAATAACTTTTTTTTCCTAAATATAGTAGATATTTTTATATTCTATTGTAATTAATTATATTTTATGAGTATTTTTTTATTGAATGTTTTGTGTCGCAATACTTTTTTTTTTAAGTAAAAAATAATAAATTAACAAACATTCATTTATTTTTTTATAAATTATATATTATTGTCGATTATTTTAAAATATTTTTGATACCATTATTTTTCAGACATTCTAACTATACCGTCTGGCGTCTTGTGTAGTAAGTTGTATTTGTTCAGCTCACTAACACATTATATCACATTGTATATTTGTATTTAATTTTATAAACCATACAGTATATATTATTATATTAATATGTACCTATATTATATTAAATTACATTCGTAAGATATTGTATGGCGTAGGGAGATCTTCATAAGGTAACTTGATTACAAATAACAGTGTGCGCGGTATCTTCTTTGTTCTCTTGTGGCTTCTGTCATTTTAGATGTGTTTCATACCATTGATGTCCTGATGCGCGTTTGGCACTTTATAATATAGAATATTCGAGAATGATATATTTTAAGCGGGAGGTTGAATTACAAGTGTCTCAAATGGGGCGAGGGTTCTCAATGATAAAGCAAATATATTGTTATAATATATAGGTGTCAGTTGAATGTTGAAACAACATCATGAAGCTTTTGGAATTCTTGCGATATTTCAATATGTGTATATTCCATTTATACCTACACCTATATAATCAAACGGCAAGCATAATAATCACTATAATAATAATAATAATAATACGGATATTATGTTCAGGTATTTGGTTTTAATAAACATTTGAATTACATACTGTAGTTATTATAATATGCTGCCGTTATTAAGGTTACATTATTGTTGTAAAAATTTAATATTAAAATATTTTTTTTTTTTTTTTTTTTTTTATTTAGTTGACCCGCGGCTACTAAGGCCATTGGGTTTTTTTTTTTTTTAAGTAAGGTTGGTTCGGTAGGTTGTATTTTTTACGATTGATACGGTTGATAGCAAACACGTGTATGTGTGGCAAGGTTTTTAACCACTATGATCCCGAATGGTCACCCATCCGAGAGCTAGTAGCTGTGGCCGTTACTTACTCCCAGTGGCATTCCGCAACTGGAAGCAGCCAACGCGCCACGCCAAGCCACATTAAAATATTAAACATATACTATTACATTTATAAATAAATAACATAAAAATAATTTATAGTGGAGCATCAGTTATCCTCACGTTAATATTCCCAGGACCGTCAATAATTCACACTATGAACTTTTCGAAAAAAAATGTATTTTTATTTTATATTTTTAAATTTAAACTAATATTGCATTATGTACTCTTAACAACACATTTTTATTTATATTATCATATTATACTTATAAATTACATGTACAGTTTAAAAGTTTTATTTTTAAGTGTATAAATCATTTAAATCCATATTCGTCAAATAATTTTTATCATTATTTGATAATTCACACGCTCTACTATGTGTTTATCGTAATCGAAAAACCAATATTTCAATATTGTTCAAATATTTTAAAATTAATTTGTATACAGATATATCAATACTGTATTTAAAATTCTAAATAAATATAAGTATGCATTAAAATCTGTTTCATATAGAATATTGAAAAAATAAATAAATGAGAAACGTGCATAAATATTATAATACATATTGATACAGAGTTGTGATAAATAACAAACAAAAATAAGATCTTAAATTTTTAATACTATTTTAGAGTTTCATAAAACTTTTAAAGTTGAAAAAATCCAAGTTTTTCGAGGAAAAACTTGACTCGAAATATTTTTTTAGATTCTGGGAGAAGGAATGAATGTATTAATTTAAAAAAAAAAGATGTGTGTGTATGGTGTATTTTTTTTAAGGGTCTCTTATTACATTTTGAATCATTAAAATTGCTTCAATCTTACTTTGAGAGTAATTTCTGGTAGAAAATTAGAAATAGTTAGTATACAAAGTATTAAAAGTAAAAATTCAAAAACTAAAATATAGTTGTACAATCAGAAAATAAAAATAAAAAAATAAAAACAGCAATATTTATACAACGTAAATATTTGGCATTTCCACCAAATATTTATATTAGCAGAATTGTCTAGACATAATATAACTTTAAAAATATTTTGCTCTTTTTGAACTATTTATAAACATTTCAAACTGTCGACTAGCTTTTTTTTAGTTTTGTTCTTTATAAATAATGACAAAAAATAAAACTTAAAAATGTAATACAAAATTACGCATGAATAGATCTTTCTAATTTTAAAAACAAACTTGAATAAATAAACATTAATACTTAATGAGCGTTTAAAGTTCAAATTTTAACAAAATTGGATATTGGAACAAAAAATATCAATTTTAGTTGTTTTGTTATACTTAATTCAAAAAACAAGTGTTGTTTACAGGGACTAAAACTTTTCAACATTAAATTTATTACCATTCACTAAACATAGTGAAATTTTCTACTTTTACTATGAACTCTTATTCACATCGTTCAATATTATATCAATATTCACTTTTAAGTTAATTACAGGAAGTGGGTGTAAATGATATTATGATAATTGATAAAAAATATACATGCAATTAGTTTTCGTAAAGAATTATTTGGACCTATTTTATTACTAAAAGAAAAAATAATTACTAGTAGTAATATTATTGTATCATAAAATATCTATAATATAAAATATATGTGTATAGAGTATAGACGGTCTCTCTCTACTTATAATCATTCAATTATCTGTATAGTATATTAGTATACTGTGATTTATCATTTAATTTAAATTTAACATTACCAAAATAGTCATTTTAATAGTTACCTACTCAATTACCAATTACACTCGACATCTTCTATACAATAAAATGGCTCCTCTGTATTTTTTCTTTTATCAAATTCCATACGTCTAATATTTAATTTTCTCAAACAAAAAAAAGTTATAAAAGATCATGAATGAATCTTGAAGTAATAGTTACTTTTTTATTATTTAAAAAAATTAAAAGTTTACTTAAAAGGTGTGAAGACTGAAGAGGTCTTTTCGTCTAAACAACTTTCAATGTTTATAAAATTATAAAGAAAGCTTTACCGTTATTAATTCGATATTCGTGTTTGTTTATTAAAATTTACGTAAAGAATGTTTTGCTTTAAAGTTTAAAATTAAAAATATGAAGAACAATTTGAAAAAAGTAAAGAATCAAGTTAAGTAAAATATATTACTATTTAAAAACTAAACTTACTCAAACAAAAAATATTTACGATAAAATAATTGTAATTATGTCATTTTTGCAATTTATTTGTACATTTTATATAATACTTCAATATAATATAGTTTATAAGTACAAATAAGAACTATAATACGTATAACAAAATAAAGTGTTTTATTTTAAATACCTATTAGTATATTTATTTAAAATTAAAAACTTTATTTTTCACATCTAAAATTTGTGAAATTTTCCGTTTAAATGTTACGTACCTACTGCATAATTATTATACTATTCGCATCAATTAGAAGTGTACAAATATGTAGATTTGAGAATTCAAGTTAAACATGTCTAATAACAGTTAATAACATACAGCAAATTGGTACCCACTTGCTTTCCTTTTTTTAAATGTTAAAGTTATTTATTATTTTTGTAATTTAAAGTTCTGCAATATCAAATGATTTCTAAAATTATATGATATGATACGCCAGTATTTGGCAATCTACCTTTATAAATAATTTATAATGCTAAGAAAAATAAATAACTAATAGTTATATACATTGGCATCTTAATTATGAAATAGAATTTGACACACCGCCTCTGCTCAAAATCGTTTTTTCGTATAGGTACTACGAATGTGTATTTTATCAAAAATTGCTACTCGTAACAACCGTATAAGTGTATAACATAGTTGTCATAAAAATGAGGTAGTAAATAATTAACAATGTTTAATTTTATGGATACCTACAAGAATAAAATTGAAATTAAAAAATTAGACATGTACAATATTTATGATTTTCAGGATAATAATATTATCCTGAATAATTTATAATTATATTGTAATTAAATAACAGTACCATATCAAATTCATTTTCTTGTAATGGACTTTAATGTATTATTTTTTGTTCATTTTATATGTGTATACCGATTTATATAGTTATGATTTATGATTTACCGTATTTTACACACATCCTGACGTTTGAAATTAAACATCATACCAAAATGGCCAGATTAACGAGGATAAACTTATGGGAATTCCCAATATTAAACTTTCAAAGTAAGTACTATTAGTATTAAATCTCTGGTACAGAATAATAGTGTATGGAATATTTTAGAGAAATCCTTAAACTAAAAATAATAAAGTATAGACACACCAATAAAGGCATATCGTTATAACATCAATAAATCTCTCACTCCATTAGTTTCATATTATTATTATTTTATCTTTATTTGTGTGTGTGTGTGTATGTGTACTTCAGAATTTATAAAAAATATTCAAATACAATTTCTAACAACCTATTATCCTTTTCAGATAATAAATAAATGCATACATACTAAAATATTAAGTATATTATAAATTATAATAAACACCAACCTATACTGTATAATAAAAATCTAAAGACTCATTGGCACGTGCTTCAACAGTGTATAATGCTCAATAAACCACCCAAAAATAATACAATTTTAATAAACTCTTTAATGAAGAAAAAAGTTGTATAAATTACAATATTTTGAAAATAAATTAACAGGTTTACACCGTATATTATTTAAAAATTTATTTCAACATTTTGAAATGATAAATTTGTGAATTTAATTACCTATTAATAAGTCCATTGTTAAATTTGTTTAAACGGTATAATAAATTATATACTTATGATACTTCAATATTTTAATGCCATTGTACATCATAGCATATTACGTTCCAACTATCAAAACAAATTTATTTTCAGGATAAAAATATTATTTTTTAAGTACTTTTTATGCAATTTATTATCATGAATATAGTATAATAATATGAGATATAATATATACGATTTTATCTAATGTACATGTTCATCGGTTAATAAAAAAAACATTTTAAATAATAAAACTTGCTGTAATATTTTTAATAATTTTCGCTTAAATATCAGTGAAAATACATAGATTTACAAAAATCCTTTTCAAAACTTTGTATGCAGTGACGCAAATCAAAACAGATTTTAAACTTTTTCCGTGTAAAAAATTATTGGCGTCAGAATTAATGGCTATAAATTATAATGTTATAATGTTGTTTCTTGCGGGATCATTTTAATATAATTTTAAAAGCTTAAGTACATATAATATATCATCTGTATTCTGTAGACTATAATCAGAAAACATTTGTACGTATTATGTTGTTTCAAACTGTTAATTGTAGAATTTATTCAAATATGAATGTATTTATACTTAATAGTTTTAAACATAATTTATTTATACTCTCATAATTTTAAAAATAATAAATGAAAAAAATTTCATAATGAGAAACAAAATAAATAATATACATAATATATAGATATGAGGACCATATAAAATTTGATATAAACAATTTATTATTATTGGCTCTTCTTAGTACTCAATTCATAAAAATATGTTTATTAAAAATGTATCTGTTTACATTATACAAGTACACTTTAACACAGTGGTTACAAAACTAGTTCATTCATTAAATCATGAAGTTGGCTTAAAAATCTATTAAGCCAAAATACCATAAATATCAAATTTTAACTGAAACTCCTTTGATTTTTAATTTATTTTCTTTATAATATAATACATATAAAAAAAATTATTTGATTTAACTAAACAATTTAGAAAAATAACGTAATATATAATATTAGTGACACAATTTGGCAAGTACCTACCATAAAACATCAAAACTATTAAGAAAAACTTTTTTTTTCTGTTTAATCAAAAATGGAGAAGGTTGTGTGTGCCGTTTATTAATGTATATTAAAGAAAATTTAGCTTGAATTAAGTGATAGTTATTGTATCTTAATATAACGAAGTAAATACGCAGCATATAAATATATGATAATTACACTTTGGTTTTATTCGATCTTAATATAATATATTTATTTAAAAACGGATCACTTGTTTTTACCAAACTGGTGTGGCATCAAAACAAAACGTAACCGATTCACAAAAGTAGTCTAAGAGATAAAATCCACTCCACAAAATCGTGTGTACACTTTTCAATCCAAATATCTAGTTATGCGCAATAATTATAATATAATATAGATAGGTATGTATTGTAATTAATATTTGCGTATATATTTTATAGTAAATACCGACAGAGGCGTCTAACCTAAGCGGGCAAGCGGCTAAACTGTATTAAACCACATACTATTTTTCAAATTATATGCTGTTATAAGTCTTATATTATACATAACGATCGTCGAAGTAAGGATACGATCGCGGCTGGGGAGGCGGGAACTACTATACATAGAAACGTACGACCGTGCGGTGGCATCCTCGATCGATTTTGCAAGCGTGGCATGCGAGGGTGTCCGACAGCAGCAGCAGTGGTGGCTTGCGTCCTAGCGATGGGCGGATCAGGAGAAGTGGATGAGAGAGGGAGGTTTGGTGGAAGCAGGGATGGAAGTAGGATATCTGCACGCGTGTCGTGGACAAAAGTTCTATCTCTCTTTCTCTTTCGATCTTTTTCATTTTCTCTCTCTTTCTTCCTCTCCCCTATTTTCTTCTAGAACACGGCATCTCCGATGCCACGACGCGCGTGGGTCAAACTTACTTTTCGGGGGTCCGACAGCGTATGCGCAATACCAAAGACCCTTTCATTGATTATGTGTATGTATGTGTGTGTATGATTGTGTATGTTCATGTTATGGCTTGTGAAGTATATGTGAATGCGTGTTTGTTGTATATCTGTGCATGTATGAGTGCGTATTACGTTTGCTGGGGAGGGTCACCCTCTTTTTTACCCTAAATATCCATTTTCTTCTTTAAATCACTTTTAACGTCACTGGCAATAGTCACTCAGGTATTATTCTATATTCAAACAACTAGTAAAATATATGTATTAGCTTCTAAAATTCTCATAATCTGTTTGAATAATACTATAAAATATCAAAATTATGAAATAATAATTGAGCTTAAAAATTACCAATACTAACCTTTTCATGACCAACAGATATCTTAACATCCTATTTGACAAACGAAAAAAATTCATGGAAAAAAATAAATAATATGACTTCTTCCCCGAAAAATGCATAAAGCATATTCTAAGAGGGTATCAGTGCACTATTTGTTTTCTTTCTCTAAGAATACAATCTAGAATCTAAGTATAATAAAATAAACAACATTTGTATTTAAAACTTTACATGTATACATATTTTAAATGTGCATTGTAAACTTTATTATGAGAGTGAATTGACCTATAATCAAATTTAAATGTAAAATTATTATTTAGAGCATCGCCTAGGTTTATATTATTATTTTAATTTTAAAATAATTTATGATAATTTTAAAAACGTAATAGTTTACAAAGTTATAAGTTTATATTAAAATAATTCACATTAAAATTAAAAATCAATAAAAACATATGATAATAATAATTATAATTTATAACTGGATAATTCACTTTAATAATAAAATTTAAAACTAACGACACAAGATTGATGTTACTAAACACTTATTAATTATTATGTTACACGTGATTCAGAGAAAAAATATGCCAGCGCACTCTTATCTAATTACAACATAATATACCAAAATAAGTATTCCGATATATTATCGTTATTATTTGCAAATAAAACAAATACGAATAAACATTGCTAGTTTTAAAAATTAATCTTATTTGTAAGAAATATTTCGTAATAAATAAGAGTAAAATTAAGTATTTAAAAAGTATTAATTTTGATTTATTCATGGAAGTCTTATTTTTATTTTATTTTTCATGGTACTTTTACTTTATAACAATTTAAACTTTTATTTTGTACCCAAGCTTTTTAATATTAATACATATTAACACTTAAATAAAACTGTTGATTTGTTTTTACTATTTTCTTTTTTGGCCCGATTTTAATTAAATGACTAGGGATTCTTTTTATCTTAATTGGTTTAATAAACTTTTTATATTATTTTAACAACACAATTAATCGACCGTTTGATTCAAATGTGTTACAAAAAGCTTTTAACAAAATTAAATTACTTTAAAATCAACTGAATAGTAAGTACAAATAATTATTACATTTAAATCAAATTAAAAAAAAAAAAAAAATACAAATAAACTATAACGTGATGTTTATGTATAGTTCCATGTATAAAGATATTTAGTATTAATAGGAACTGTATCAATAGTAATATAATGTACCGTATAATGATGCCAAATCAAATGGTTATTATTCGGATATTATATTTTAAGACTAATGATATAACTTTATAAATATTATTAAAAAATAACTAATTCCATTCAACATTTAGGTCAACGGTCGTACAAAGTATTTAATAATGCTTTCCAACTCTCTTGTTCTAAAATAATTTGCGTCATAAAATAATTATTCACTATAATATTTGAAACCATATTCAAAAAGTTAACCAAACTATAAGTATAATTTATACGCTTTAAGTGTTCAAGTTAATTGACACATCGTCAATATTATTCAGAATTTTACACGAAATAGGTAATACCCACAATTTAGCTTAAATTTAATTAATTAATTAAAATAGTTAATTTAATCGAATAATGGCAATAACATTACTTAAAAAAATTATTTTAAAATTAGAGTCTGAAATCATAATGGTTTTGTGTCAGTCAGCCAACACAAAAATTGATGTTTTTTATTTCAGCATGGATTCTAAAAAATTCAAAATTAAGATTTTAATAATATTGGTATAAATGTTTTATCTATATGGTTATTATTTTATTGAATATTTTATCACATGATATAAATATTTGGTGAAACTGTCTTGCTTTTACACTAATTTAGTTTTAAATTACAAGGAGAAAACGTAAACGGTATTTTTTTCCTCCAATTATTTCAAAAATCACAATAAATTTTAATTTTTTAACTTCCTAAAGTAACAATAATTTCTTATTTGAAACTACCTTTAAATTTAAAGAAGTTTAGTACATTTTTACTGAACCTAATAAAAATAATAATAGACACAAAAAAAAACACCTATGGTTGAAAAATTAATTTTTTCATCACTCTGCTTACAATTAAAAAAACACCTGATGATAAAATAAATTAAATAATCATTACACGTTAAACAAATTATAAAGAAAATCTATATTCCCATAATACCTACTATATATCATATTATGTAAATAATAGGTATTAATGAATAATAGGTTGTTTTAAAATTAAAATAATTAAAAATATATTATTTTCTATGGTTTAAAACGGGATATCGGTGCATAATTTAATTACAAGTTATTTAAAAAAAAATTTTTAATTATACCATTGTTAACAGGAATTATTATTTACGTTAAGTATCAACTATATAATAAATAGTATGATAAATAATATATTTCTCATCAGCCCATCCGACTTAAATATTATAATTATATCCACTAAAAATCTATTATTTCGTACTATATACAATAGTAGGCGTTATTTTAGTCCATTAGTTTTCATTATCATCCAAACTGCATTATTTTGGAATTGTTAATGTTTCTGAAACATTTTTAGAACATTTTAATTTCTCTAATGTGTGAGTAGTTTAATTAAATATAAATACATTAGCAATTAAAAATTACAATTCAATATTATAGTGACTTATTGATTAATTAAATCAATATTATACAGTGACAAAGAAAAATGTATTATGATTTTTAACGTACTTCAATCAGTTAACGTTAAAATTTTAAGCATTCAATTTGGAATGTCAAGTGAAATTGTACAATCTTATAAGTTAGCATAATAAAAAGTTCAATTACACAATATCTATTACTGTCATATTATAACTCAATTCATAATAACCAATCAAAAACAAAACAATTTAAATTTATTAAAATATGACGTACGTGAATTGACCGAAAACATTTTTTAAAAAGGCTATCTTCGTATAAAATTGTATTTGAATGCTAAAAATATACTTGCGTAGGTATAAATTACTCGTAATTTGTACACGACACGATTTTAAAATGAAAAATATGACTAAGAGTTAATCCCGTGTTAAAGTTTCGTTTCTGTCATATTATATTCACGTAAAATATAGGTTTTAATATTAATTTACACGGAATGTCTTTTAAAAAAACTTTCAAGTTTCAAAAATCGAACTTAATTCTATAAATACTCCATAAAACCTTTATTTATTTATGAAATCTGTTAAAAAAAAACTTTTGGACTAAAATACAAAGTTACTGTAAATAATATGAATATTTAAAAGTTTTTATGCTGTATAAAAATATTAAAATAAAACAGTAGTATTTGAAACGATAACACCATTTCCATTACTATTTATATTATAAGTAATGAAAACGATACCGATAATCAAGCAAAAACCATAAAAAACACTCATGGAATACACAATATTTATACAAAATGATATTTTATTAATAATTATGTCCATTTAACTTTTAGTTAGAAATATAAATCACATTACAGTTAATAAGATACATAATATTATTTAGTTTTATTTTCTGAGACGGTTAAAATACGAAAAATATGAAAAATTCGAAAAGTAAATAAAATATGTTAGTTATACACATAACCTTCTCTCGTGCATAATTAAACGCGTATAAAACAAGTGTTTTTTCTTTCTTAGTTTTTCACCTACTTGTTTATTATGCAAAGAACACTTATACGATAGAGGCTAGTGAAATGTATAATAAATTGTTATTATGCGCCTGGAGGTTGTTATTTAGTTTTTCATTCTTGTACAAAAATCCGTTAAGGCTCCAAGTTTTCATATTAAACATGTTTGCATTTGAGATTATATTTGGCGAAATTGTTTACGGTCCTACTCTGCGTCTGCATCCATACTGTTTATATATATTAAATAGTGTATAAAAGCTATATATTCAAAATGGCTCGGAAATCATAGGATTAATAATTGAATGCTACTGCAGGTCCACTTGTGTATATAATACGTTCAATATGCATGATACATATTTCACCTATATATTTCGAATAATCCAATTTCACTGTGTATTTGAAAGGTTTAATATTACGTAACGGTTATAAGGCTAATACACATAGGTATGTGGGATGAAATAGAAGACAATTATTGTTTTGACAGAGAATTGTCATAAGAGTTATAGAACTGAATTTATATAAAATACCAGAGAAAATATTGAAGAGCTAAGTTTCGAAGACATCGTTAATCACTGATATATAGAGGTTATATTACTTTCAATTTGATAACATAATTTAAGGAGTTAAAAGGTTACTTATTTTTGTGATATGTACGGGAATAATTGTACACAACAATTCGCATTAACAGAATATAAAACATTCAAATCATGAGGCTATTGATTATTATTTATAAAATACAATTTATTATAATATCTAAGCACCATTTATATGTATGTGAACTCACACTTGTGCGGTAAAAAAATAAATGAGTCTTGATTTGTTGGATTCGTGAGGAATCTTAATATAAAGTTTTACATATCCACAAATCTCAACATAACAGTTTTTGTGAAAACCATTACTTATAAATTATAATATAAAATATAATGTATTCCAACGTAAGATATTTTTCATTTCGGACAATAAACTAACACCTAACACAATAACATCACTGTGCCAACTTTACGGCTCCCCGTGGACCATTTATTTTTTGTTTAAAAAATAATAGTGCACAAATGATCTATATATTTCGTTTCTATGCCTCTCCCCCAAACTTGTTTTTACAAAATCTCTGGAAATAATTGAGCTTAAACGACCAGACTTCGTCCTCTATCGTGCAAAAGTATTCAAATTTAGTTGGCCGTTAAACAAACCCAATAGTGCATGGTGTATAGGTACTATAATATAATATAGATAATCTAGGATTTACCTAAAATGTATTTTTTCCTGAATTTAAAATTGTTTAAATAATAAATTACTAGTTACCTGAAAAACTATATAAGAAAGATAAGTTTTTCAAAATAAAAAATTACCAAAGATATTCATCCTAAAAAACATTCATTATACTGTAAAAATAATTAATAATTAATTCAACCCCCACAATATTTAGTTTTTAATTGACGCATCATTTTCAAAAATCACGTTGTATTTTTACATAGTTATTCATTTTCATAAGCTAATAATAACGTCCATTTCAAATCTGCACAGTCGACCAATCAGTATCTCGACATTTATACATATCCAACATCCGTATATACAAATCGTGGGCCTTAACACAGGGGGATTTGCATTTGTTACGTAAATCCCCTCCTGGGACATATTTTTTATCCATTTTTATTTTTTTTCCATACAACTTAAATTGAAGTCGGCTTTTCTAACGTCATTCAAATGACTATAGAAAAGCTGGTCTTCTGTAAGTTTGAAAATAATATTAATATTATGCCCTTTTTATTTATTTATTTATTTATTTATTGGGTACAATTTATAAACGATAGATTTGCAAATATTTTATGGAAATATATCATGCTCATGTGGTCAATCTGACGTAAAAAATAATTGATAAAAAGAAATCAAGCCGATAGTCAACACAACCAAATCATCATCGATAATTATTGTATATTTTTAAAGTGGTACGTACGTATATAAACATTGTTATTGAAAAATTACAATTTTGTTTACAGCAGAAATATATAATAAATTATAAGACAGTATATCATACATTTTCACAACATTATAATATTTGCTGAAAGAACATATTTTCATTTTACATTTTGCATAAAAAAGGTTTTTAACCGTAAAGGTCTTCATTTTGTCTTGCTAAACTATTATTATTGTGAAAAATGTGTTTTACAAATAGCATACACATAAAAACAGTTTTTTTTATACAATTATTACACATGCACGTGTGTTATTTTAAAGAAAGGCTTTTTATTTAAATATCACACATAAACAGTTTTCCTCGTTAAACCCTTGTATAGTAAGTTTTGCCCTTTGAAAAATACTCTTGAATACACATGTTAATAATTGCCTACATAAAAAATAAAAATATGCAAAACTCGACAACTATTAAAGTTTTAAGTGGTTATTCTTAAAATGTTTTAAGTATAGTATAAAATCATTTTGTAAACAAGTTTATGGTTTAAAAATAAAATTTTATATACTAAAACAGATGTGCATAAAAATGTATCTAATACACATATATAAATTGTACTATGTATACTTAATTACTTAAATATTATGTTTAAATTATTTTTTTTCATATTATATCATAAATAATATAATAATTAAAGATAAACAATAATATAATCAAAATCATTTGTCTTAGTTCATTGTTAAGTATATTTACTGTTAGTTTTTTAATTCAGAAATTCAAAATTTGTTTTAATTTAAAGATATTTTTATATCAAATATTTCTTAGAACAATTGTTTAATAGCAGGATAAATATCCATTTCGTCAACTCAAAACTTTTCTCGCTGTCAGAATACTACAGAGCTACATTTAAAAAAATAGGTACCAACACAAAGTCACATTAAATTACATGTAGGTGAATTATAACTTCTCATGAATTTATTGAAACGTAGAAACATTGCTTTAAAACGATATTACGTTTAAACTATAAACAAAAAATACACTAACCTATCAAAAACAATATAACTTATTTACAATTAAACGTGTATAAAAAGTTTGATTTCAACAAGTAACAATGTTCTGTTTATAATTATTATCTTAATCATTAAAATAAATAATATTGTTTTATAAGGTACAAGAGTTCGTTTCTTTAATTAAAAATAATGATCACTCGCTGGTCTCATAAAATGTTTTGCAGCCTTAAGTTTGCGAACTATTCGAAGACAATTTCCATGAACATTAGAAACTGAATTTAGTAAATTAAAATACATTAACTACGCCGTGTCACATATTGCGCAAGAAACTTATAAAACTGAAATAATTGGTCTACGTCGCTTTTCAAAGAAAATATATTTCGAACTTGAACACAACAGTGATTGTTCTGTCGAAAGTATCTTTAAAATAAAATATGTAGAACATTTTATAAACTATGTAACTATGTGAGCAATAGTTAAAATAATCATATGACGCCTACTCTGCGTACAACAGTTAAGTTATATTATAATATTTTAGTTTTCCGTTATCGGCTACAATGTTATTTTAAATTTTCAACGCAAACCATTATCATCATATTTATTATTTTTATGAATACTGCATTAGGTACATTATAACTGAAAATTTCGTAGTTTTTGAAGCCTCGAAGTTTTAATTATGCTCTGGTAGCCCGGTCACAATAAGAATATCGTAATATTTTTTTTTTTTATATAGATTTTAGACTTCAACAGCAATGGTTATTAATCTGCGGTCGGCTTTTTACTACAGGGGAGCGAGATATTTTAGAACACATGTCTCTATGTGGCGAGAATTTGTCACTAAAAATCCGAATTGGTCACGCATCCTGGAGCCAACGACACGAAACGGCCAATTTTTTTATCTCCGAACACGTTATCGACTGAAGCCAACCACTGGATTACACTAAGTCACAATAATTTATTATGAGAAAAACACTCATAACAGTGTTGTACTAAAATTGCCTATTCATAATGCCGTATGATCGTAATGTATTCATAATATTTTACTAATAAATTAACTATTTATTAAAAATTCTCAGAAATATAATATTTTGAATCAAAATATTAAATTTAAAATGTATATTTTTTCATTTAAAAATTTTTTTTTAAAAATCCTTCAAAAATAATGACAATAATAAATAGTGGAAATATTCACTATTAAAACTTTAGTTGCATAAAGCATAAACTAGACAGTTCAAATTTTTTTTTTTTGTTCATTTGAACAATAAAACGAGAAAGAAATAAAAATTCCCACAAAACCAATCTTCAAGAGAAAACTATAGAATAATCTTGTGAGTAGTAACGTGACAACTCATATATACACTTATGATGACAATCAATTTGTTTTACGAGAAATTTAACATAATAATTCGTAATTTATTAACTTTATATTACTTGGAATTCACTACAAGCTTAATTATAGTAGAATTGTTTTATATTAATCTGAAAATGTAGAATACACCCGATAACGACAGAAGATGGTTCGTATGATGTTGAAGTCTCCACAAGTAACGCATATTATCTTAGCACTTTTTAGCAATTCTCTTAGTTAATACTTTATATACATAATAAATATTATTAAAATATAATGTAATACGACATATGCTCTTAACATAAACTTCATTGTCACATAAATACGATGACATTCTACATTTTTGCACCCACAAAAATATATTATATTCGTATTTTAACGAAAACTATATAACAATTCATGATGCAATAAAATTATTTTTAACGAGCATACACATAGTATAAATAACGAATTCTGACACTCTATGATAATGTAATGTGACAAGTTATAACATTGAAATACATTCTCGAAAAATCGGTTGAAAATTCGAAACACATCATTGCCAATGATTCATTGATTATTTTCGAAGACTATACCCATTACGACGGCTACGTTATAACTCGTGTGATATTTCTTCTACCGTTCAGATTATCGTTGATATTTATCGATTATCGTTTAAGGTTAATAATAAACTGCAGTCAACTATTGATTATTTTTAAAATGCTTATTATTGATATATTTTGTTTTTTTATACCATACGCAATTATGGATTTATGGGCTTGCCTGCGATGGAAAAATATGCTATGAAACTATTTAGAATCAATGGGATTTTAAACTTTGGTGAGAAAAAAATTAGCAATAGCCATGATGTTAAGTTGTATGTTTTACTTGAGAAAAAAAAAATCTAAAAGTAAAATTGAAGATAAAACATTGCAAGTCGTATATAGTAGAAAATTTTTAGTAAAAAAAACAAATATGTTCACAATGGAAATTGATTTTTAGATACCAGTTAGTCGTTTATCATATATTATAACACTAAAATAGCTCGGTTTATATTTATTTTTATTTGAACTGAAGGACTGCTATTTGCGAAATGTATATAAACAACATTATCACTAAAAGTTATGTATCTTAAAAATCCAAATTCTAATGAACTTATATTAGACCGTAATACTAAAAGCCGCGATGGATCAATTAACTACCATTATTTTACTAAACTATATAATTACTTATCACAGTTTTAATAGATCATATGATGGTAATTAGAGATAACTAATAAAAATTGTATATGAAATATTATTAAATATTACGTGGCTTAAGTTTTTATTACCTATAGGAAAGAACGCGTATATAGTATTAAGATTTGTCTTTCGCGCATTATGTATTTTGTGGCAAGCGATTAAAAAATAAAGTTGAAAATATATGGTTAAGTACTTATATATCAAATAACCTAATCGTATCTACATATATATAGTTCCAACTTCACTTTTCATAAATTACCTAACTGATAACAGAACATTAGTATTTTTTTATTATTATTATTATTATTATTATTATTATTATTCCGACCAAACGAAACCCATAAAAATCATTAAGATTCACGGTCCCCCGACATCATATTCACCGCGCACCGCAACTGCTGCAGATAAATGCTATTACGCACATTATAACTTTCACCGTATTATACGAATATATATATATATATATACATATATGTGTGTATATTATAGTACTGCACAAGTACTCACAGGGTGAGTGCATGTGTGTGAATGTGTACCTATATGTAGAGTGTACACACTCGCTGGTGATATTTTAATGGCAGAACTAAGCACGAGAAAGACAAAATTGTATATGTCTACAGCCAAAGCTAATTTTACCGATGCTACTTCTACAGCATAACATATTTATACATTATTATTATTATTATTATTATTATAGCGTGCCGCGAGTTTGGAATCCATCACGGACTTCCGGAACAGCCTCCGGTGGTTCGTTACATCGACGATATTACAATGTGAGCACATACACATATATTATATTATTATAATATATACATAATGGTAATAATATTATATAATATATTATATAGAACTACGTATAAAATTCGCATACGCGAGAGCCGCGAACAGTCGTCTAGCAGCATTAATATGGGAGGGAAAAACCCCTTTTTCTTCTTATACTCGCGCTTATCACCCGGTGAGTTTTGAACGGCTAGGAATATACACATCGTAATGCCGGAATAATATGCGCTATTTCTTCCTCTCTATATTACAGCTTATAACGACACTAGCGTGTGATCGTTAAATACGTTATATATATATATATATATACGCATCAGGAAATTAATATTAATTAACCGGGTGGCGGCGGCAGTGGTGGTGGTGGTGTTGGATGATATTTACCGAGAGTAGAGTTCATATTATATATTTGTGTGTGTGTGTGTTTGTGTTTGTGTGTGTGTGTATATAAATATAATAAGGGATGAGGCGAAAAGCTAGTGCGGTTTTTGTGGTTTACGCATACAGCAGACTGTGTCGGCAGCAGGCTGCGTATAATATATAATAATATATACATACATAATATTATATACGTATACCGTGCGGTGCAGTTCTCTCGGAGATAGCTGGCTAATGAAAAGACAGATTAGAAATTTCCATAGAAAAGCCACGACACGCGAGCCTGTTGTGCACAGTATATATGTGTGCGTGTGGATTTTGATATACAGTGTGCTGTTGGCGGACAAGACGATATCTGCACCGGTAGGGGTGGCGGTAGGAGGTGACTGCGTGTGTGCGAGCGCCAAGGATGTGGATAGGATCATCGGAAACTCGACGGCGGTGGCCGCGGTTAACGGGGGAGGGATGGAAGGCGAAGGGTATCGCATTATGGATACATTAAATCTAAAAATCCGCGGGGGAGCGATGCAACGAGGAAGGAGAAACCTATAGTTGGCGGCAGCGGGCGAGAGAGCGTTAGAGGAGCTGTACGCCTCATGGGCGGCGGGTAGTGAATATAAACATGTATATATATATACGATAGTGGTGTGCCACGACAGGGGAAATGAATGAGTAGCTGATAAGAGGGTTAAAATCATCATTCAACGTCGGCCGTCGGTCCTGGTCCGGGCCGGCGGCGGCGTCTGCCACTGCGTGAGCGGGACAGTGGTGGAACGTAAAGGATTTTTGGACGTGTGTATATATAAGAAAAGGGAACTGGGTATAGGGCTTAGATAAGGGACTTTGGTGTATATTCGTGTGTATATATATATAATATGTATGCATGTATAAACCGCTCCGAGATGCTTCCCGTCCTGCCACCCACAACCCAACCTACGTCATCCGCACACGATGGTTTCCATATGAGGTCTTTGCGCGTGGCGGCGGTAGGGGCGGTAATCCCGCAGGACGCGGTCGAGCAAAACTTTATCTCTATTCTCCATCCCCCGCTCGTCCACCAACCCCGCAGGCCAGAGACCGTGTACTTTCCGTCGGCAACGCAACTGCGTAGTACCTATATATATTGTATAAGAACAATATATTATATATATTCGCGCATGCGTACGTCGAGCGTATTATATATAATAAATTTCTATGAGTAATCAATTAAATATGTTGTGTACAATACTATATACCTATTATAACTGTTGCAGAACCTAATACGGTCAAAACGATGTATCATATTTTTAATGTTGGTATATTATTTAATTTTATATAATACCTAACCAATTACTGAAAAAACAAATTTAGCGCAGAAAACCACAGATGTACAATAAGAATATAACTGTATTTAATTAATTGAATAATTAAATAATTTATATAGTATAATATTGAATTGCGTTAAACAGAACATAACGCGTTATTCGCATGTTATATATATATGAGTAATAAATTACTGTAACAAATCAGATATTCACATTCGCAAATTTAGCCGTATAACGCTTGTTAATATTTGAAGATTATGTTGTGGCAGTTGAAGCGAAATACGAGAATTAAAAAAGGTCTACTCACCAAAATTAATTGCGATAAAAATTGGAGAATACTACAATATTTTTCAATAAATTGAAATCAAAATGTATACTTGAGATAAAATCGACAAAGTTGTAATGTTGAAATATACCTAGTAGCTAGTTGCCAGCGCATTAATTCAAATTTGGAGTGAATGCTCCAGTGCCTTTCAAAACGAAATCAATATTTTTGAATCAGGAAATAATTCACTAATAAAAATAACGTCCAAGAAAATTAAGGAATCCTTCAAATCGTTCTCGACATTTTCTACATTATGAAAAATTGCCGTTGATGTCGTATGTTTGACACGGTTCGGGAAAAATTAAAAACTTTAAGTACCAATATAAACTTAATATGGCGGCTTATTGACTTAAGTTTATCTACTAGAAGACTCTCGTATACAACATAAGCTTTTTTACAAATGCAAACGTCATATCAGCGCTGTTTAAGTTTAAAATATCATTAATATGTATCATTATAAATTTATAAAACTAACACAACAGTTATTAATCTAAATAATCGACAATAATTATTATTATAAATGATAATACGCATAATACTTTTATAATATGAGCGTGTGTGCATGTGCGAGGTTTTCTAACGCATCAGAGACCCTTTTAGAAAATAGAAAATATCTACATTCTATGTCTATTGACAAATCAGATATACTGTTAAAATTAAATTATACCGCAGAAATACATGTGAATGAATACGAGTATTTATAATTGCAATCACAAGACGTTTTCAATTCTAAATACACTTTTACAGAGTTTGTCCAAACTAAATATGCACAGGTAGGTACCTACCATCTATCATTTACCTATCGCAAGATTTATACTTTTTTCGCAAATACATTTATGTGTGTAATACAACTCCTATATACCGTAGAGTTTAACATCGAATATAATAGAAAATAAAAAATATAAAGTTATGTGCGTTTTTAATGTAAAAATGTAAAAAAAATTCCGAAAATGGCTAATGTATACCTATTATTGACTAATTATTATTAAAATCTGAAATGATTTTATTAAAAACACGTGGCACACCGCTGCAACAGTTTACTATAATATAATAAAACAATATTCGTCACTGTTTGACTGTGCGAATTTCCATAACGAACACAATATTATTACAAATTATAATGCACAACTCTTATGATATATAAATATAATATAATTATTATAAATATACACGTAGATACATAATTTATGTGATATACATATTATATTATTACCCTCGCCTACGACTCTGCAGTATATGATGATTATTGTTTTAAGACATTGAAATATGTGCGCCTAAGACGTTGCACGCGATCGTATACCGTTTACACGAGCAACACAACTACCCTTTTGTACTGGAAAAATTCCCCGGAGAATAAAGAAGCGATAATTTCCGCTCAAGTGCCGCGCGTTTCTATTAAATCCGGCATTTGCTCTGCGGCCGCAGACTTAGCAGCGCATTATTTCGTTGTAATTTTATAATACGCGCTCGGCAATGGTATAACATGTCGCCCTACGCGTACATTATAATATTATGATCGTTATTATTATTTATGAATTGCACACGAACGTGCAGCTAGCTGTAACGCCGAACCATAATATTTTACCTATACCCGCACAACAGTATTATACGACGCAGACGTGGCGGCCGCGGGAAACGGTAACAAGCTGCTGCGCGGCACGCGGGTCTTAAAAATCATATTTCGTCAGCGTATTTCTTCGCGAGACGTGTGCAAACAGTAGTCGTTGTTGTCGTGTGTCTAAGTAGTAGAATGCAAAGGTAAATGTTCTAAATCACTCGTCGCTCATCGCTCGTCCTCCAGTCGCCGCCGCCGCCAACCCCAGTGCCCTCTAAAATCGGTTACCACAAATTAATATCATCATTTATTATTTTAAATATTGTTTCACCGACTCTAACCCACGTACAACAGCTGTTATATTTGGGGAAATTGTATTTTTCTCGTATTGTTCTAAAATATATTGTAATACAAAAAAAAAAAAAACGAATATAAAATTAAATTTCGTTCGCGCTGGAATGTCATTAGTAGCATCTTCGTACATTATTATTCTTAACAATATCACCGAATAGCTAATAATATAATTTGTAGAAAACTCAATTGATATTTTAATAGCCGATTTGGCAAACATTTTTGCCTGGAATGAACGGTTAGGATCTACAGCGCCACCACATGTACCTGCAGTCTATGTAATAACCTGCAGTATTTAATTACAAACCATATAAATGTTAACATATAATATATGTATATATTAACATATAAATAAAGAGAAACAATGTTTTATTATATTATTATGTTTATTAAAAAAAATAAAAATATTTTGTACGATTGAATTATAAATCTTATGAATTATTTACAAACCGTTTTCCTATAGCAAAAACTTTTTAAAATGTACCTACATTGCTTGGGATTATATTCCATATGAAAATTACAGCAAGGTAAAGTTTCGCCATCACATATTTGATCCAACCGAGGGCATCCCAAGTCTTCAATTTCGATGAGTGTTACACGTGGTATATATGACGTATACTGCATAAGAAGTTGCTTTTTCTGTTCACCTTTGACGTAAATGCATTGAAACTTTAATGAATTCAATATTCTACTTAGTTATCTCCGTATTCTATAGATAGTTGATGCGATAATTACGTTTCAGCCACTTGTTAGTTTTTCGACTTTTGTTGTCTTGTTTAGTTTGTGAATTTTTAAAAACCCAGTGCTGAGTGAATACAGCTAGTATATGAAACCAAATACGCACTGAGTATTATCTTTTACACGTCGTATTTTGTAGGTCATACGACGTAGGATATCGCAGTATTTTTATTTTTTATTTTTTTCGATAACATTTTTTTTGTCCCTGCGTAAAAAAAATTTGAATATTCCTCTCAAAATTCTCAGTGAGTATTTTACTCTAGTTACAAAAACACCAACAGTATCTTAACAATATAGTCACGATTTTCACAAACCGCACAGATTAATTTTACAATCGTATTTTAGCGTTAGTTAATAATAATAATAAAACATTTAATAATAACCAATTGTATAGGTACAACATAACAAAAACGTTTATTTACGTCAAATACAATTTTTAATATAGCTATCGTAATATATGGAAACGGGCTGCATTATGTGCAACATAATATACGGCAGATAAACCTTTTTGTTCGTTTCCAAAAAAAAACGGCGTGTATTTTTAACATCATATATTCATATACCACGGCCTCGATCCTTGTCCTTGCTATGCTATTCGAATCGTCTGCCGAAATTTGCATCAAAGTGCACTCTATTCCGATAGTTTTGGGCGTTATCATCGAAACGTTCGACAGTGAAATACATATAGTCTTGCTGGTGGACCGGTGACGTCGGAATTCGCCACATCCGGTTCCTACTGACTTTTGCTAGGTCTAACCGAAACCTGCTGCGACGACGACGAATACGGAATAATGTGGTGATTTACCTCTAATTCTACGGCTAGTGCCAAAACTACCGCATTTACTAAAGCAATCATTACGTCACATCTGTGGTCCCGCATAATTTTCTAACATAACTATTGGCGACGAACAATTTTCAGGAGGTGCTTTTGGCGTCTGTTGCACCGAGACGGCGGCGGGTTCAACTAAATCACTATCATAGCCAGTCGTAATAATATGTATGTTTGGCATAGAACTACAATAATATGTTCTATATTTATTAAACTTGCGAGTTCTCGACTTTCCAAAACTTTCGTTGATTGACTGTTCAGCGGTTCTTTCGAAAAAGTTTCTATCGAAGCCTCAGTGATCTTTACATCGGTTGTAATATTTTGCATGATCTATTTATGAATATATTTACGATAGTTTTACGCTATGAAAGCAGACCATTCGATTTACTCATTGAAACAATACTAAAAAACAGTAAAAACAAACAGCTAGACAGATATTACACGAATATTTTGTATTTCAACACTATGTGTAGTCGGCAATAGCAACCATAAATTTTTAATTACTTATTTATTTAGTTAATTATTGCTCATTTGGGCCAGAGTAATTCATAAAATGACACAAAATGAACAACAGAAAATAACAGTTCTCATAAAATACGCCTATTAAAATTAAGTTTTACATTTCAGTTATTTATTCAAAACCTAAACGCGAGAGTTTAAATTCGTTATGAAAATTAAAGTCAAAACCAAGGAATTCCCTTAACATACGATTTAAACTCTACATTATAGAACTTTATTAAAGCTACTCGATTAAAAATGAAAAAGTACTTGAAAAATAATTGTAGAACAAGTAACAGGAATATGCAACTAAAACGGTTATTAACCGTAAGACAATCAAAAAAATTCATATTGTAATTATCTATTTATTTTTATTTTTTACTAGAAAATCAAACATATATTACAGATTAAGTATTATAATTAGTTACAAAATTTTTTAACCTACTTCCTGTAAGCTGCTTATGTTGAAGCTAGGGAGTTAAAATCATGGAAGTCCCCAGGGGGGAGAGCAAGACGGAGCACTTGCCCTCCCCCTAAATTTTAAATTTGTTACTTGATTGTAATGATGACAAAACATAATAATGTACTAATAAAATGTATAAAAATATATTCAATTTATTTTTTTAATTAATTTTGCCCCCTCCCTTAAAAATTTTTGGGGACGCCCATGGTCATGATTACTACTAATAATATCTACTAATGAAATATAAACATAAAAATAAATGGTATAATATACAATACTACAAATCAAATAAAATCGAAACAAATAGATTTAAAGAATATAATAAATATTCTTAGAAAATAATATTTTATAATGAACGATATATAAATAGGAACAATAAATAAATACAATAAGTACCTACTATTACTAATACAACAAAATAATTTATCATAATAATTAATATAAATAAATACATGCTAAGCATTACATATTTACAATTCCCCCCTCCATCACTCCATCAAATATATTTTTTTTTTAATTCAAAAAGCATAGAATTAAAGAAGGTTGGTCCCAAATAATCCATAAAAGACTGACCAAAAGATTTAATGGCATAGGTACTTAACCAACAGATTAATATCAAATCATAATTTCTCAATTCTCTTTTATTACTCAATTTTTCATTAAAGTTATCCTATTTTAATTTCTTAATTAAATACACAATAACAATTTGTATATAAATACCTTGTAGTTAATACATCAAATTCTTTAAATTTTTCTCTAGTAGAACCTTGTAGAGTATAATGAGTATATTTGTTTAAACAAATTCTAACAATATTATTTTTATCACCAATTAAAGCATTCAATATGTTATCTCGGAAACTACCCCATAATATAATAAACCATTTGAGAATTGATTAATAAACATAAAGTTAACTGTTCTCATTGTATTTTTACTGTTTAGGTATCATATTTTGGAACTTTGCCAATTTATGAAACGCAGCTTTCCTGATAAATCTTTAATATGAAAGTTCTATCGTATGCTATTAATGTTATTATCAAAAATAATACCCAAATGTTGTAGTACAAATACCTAGATAATATCTTAAAATAAATTAAAAATATAATCGTGTATCTGCATTATAGTAAAATCCATGGTACTATAATATACTTAAAAGTTTTAAGTTCCCACGAATAATGTTTTTAAATAGGTAATAGAAAAATAGTTAATATAGTTATTTAATATTTATCATTTCGTTACGTAATTTCGTCAAAATCTGACCTACAAGCTTCTATAAAAAATAATTATCTTTACATCTTTTTAGATTTTATAATTTCAGCAAGAACTACTTTTAACGAATCTTGTAGGTTTTCAGTTTTTAAAACTTGGATATGAAAACAAAAATTTTTATTTATTGTTAATTACAAAATAATTAATAGGTATCTGCACTTTTAAAAATTTTTACGAATCTTATCAAAATTCTAATTTTAACGCCTATAAAAATATTGAGACTATAGATTTTCGATATTAACAACTTATGAAATGCTTTGTATTATAATATAATTTTTAAACATCTCTAACACAGAAAATAATTGTTAATCGACATTCATAGAAAAAAATTAAAAAATGATCATGTCTATTTATAATTTTAAAATTGTTGACATTGTCTTTAAACTTTATCGTAAACAGAAAATTATTGTTGAAATATTTTCTAAACATTTAAAGGGTCTTCAGTTTTACGTATTCGAGTAACACTTAAAAAACAAAATCGATTTTATCAAAAATTAAATTTACATAAAATTTTCTCATTTTTTCTTAATTATTTTCTTTTTGTTATTTCCGATCACAAAAAAAGTACTGGGAATTTTTTATTTTTAATCTCTCAAAGAAGCTACTATATCTAATTTTCTACCATTAACTATCCTCATTATTTAAAATCGAAGCATAAGGTAGTGATAGACAAAAAAAAAAATCACATATCATTGTAAAATCAATACATTCATAACTCCGTTCAAAATTTAAAATCTAATTAACCTAATATTTTAAGGAAAGGTAAGTTAAATTGATCTTATACCAAATCTTTAGCTGAAAAAAATAACTTGAGTACCTCTATGAATATTGTAAATACTCATTTTAATATCAACAAAATTTTAGTTTAAGTAAATATTAATGTACTTGCAAAACGCAGAATGGCAAAAATCGGATGGCCAAATGAGGTTATCAATAAATTAATAGGTACTAAATTAAATGCTATAAAAAAAATGTATCACTATAATCGAAAAGGAATTTTTGCAGTTATGTAATAAATATTACAAAATTATTTTAAAAAGATAAATTTTTAATATCACTAATATTTGTAAGTATTAAATGCTTAAAAATGTACACAATTTCTGATTGAAATATCTTAAGGATAAAACATTTAAAACAAAGACCCCAATGAACGGTTTTTATTTAAATTAAGAAATATTAATTAGGTATAACTATATTATTTATAAATGATGGTTTGAACATCGAATTTTGAAAAGAATTGTTAGTCTTAAAAGATACATAACAATTTTTATAAAAAAGAATATTAATTAACGTGTTATAATTCAAATATTGTTAATCATAGGTAGGTACCTGAAATATTCCATCATTACTCGTTATTGTTTTCTATACACACTATTTAAAAGCAACTTGTTTACATAGACAATTTTCAAATTTACTTAATTATTTTTTCCCCTTCTAAGATTTTAAAAAGCAATACAATGTTTCTTATAATTAGTTCATGCAATTTAAAAATGTCAAAAAAATATATGCAATTGTAATGATAAGCATTCAAATTATCCATATTCTTTGCTAAGAATTATTTTTTGTAAATATATATAATTGTTTAATTTAAAACCATTATAAAATAGAGTAATAATTACTAATAATTATTAACCTAGCAATATTACTTTTGCTCCATGGAATATTTTTAACATTTAATTAGTTATAAATTATAATTTCATCCAACTTACCACGTGGTATCTCCAAAATACAACTACGACGAACAAAAATATATATTTTAATACGAACAGCTAAACAAAAAAGGTACTTAGAATTAAAATCAATACAAATAATTATTTAATTTAAAAATAATATACAAGTTTTTAAAGAATATAATAAAGAATAGTGCAAGAGTATAAAATAATTATTTTCAATTAATATACAGAATAGAAGATATCTGTTGACTTATAACAAATTTTAATAATATTTAAAAACAATTAACCATTTATAAAAATGGAAAATTTAAGAATATAAATAGTGAAAAATTAATAACTGTATAATTTATACGAAAAAAAAATAAATAACAATTTGATATAACATTCAGTCTATTATGGAAAACGAGGAACATAGCAAATGATGCAGTAAATTGTATGATTTAAACGGTTAAACTGCCCGCTGCTACTGCTGTTGTAGTTTCTGCTGCTGTGGTTGGTGTTTCCATGGACTCAGCCTCATCCAATTCATTATTTTTCTAAAAAAAAAAAATTATAAAAATATTTATACTTTTCAAACATTAAAGAATATCTCAGCCTAACAAATTTGTCCACAGTCTATTATAATCAATAGGTAATACATACTAATACAATATAATACATAAATCAATCAAAGGTTTATTCGGATTAAGTATTGTTATTTTAACAATGTTCTATTTGGTATTAAGAATTTTGTTTCTTAAAATGAAACAGTCTGAACTAAAAAAAAAAGAAACTACTATATGCATTTAAGTAGTTTAAACTACATCAGTCATAGTGGTAGATTATATGTAAAAATATATTAATACTACCTAAAACTGCCTAAAATAGAAAAATAGTTCTCATAGAACAAATTAAATCTAATAAAAACTATATTTTATTAAGTAACTATAACATAGATTGGATTAACACAAAGAATACAGCAGACATAAATAATCCATATCACTGTGCAATATTTAAACAGTATAAAACTACAATACAATGCAATATAGCCACCCACAGGTTTAATAACAATTAATATTGATCATGTATTGTGTATGAACCATTTGTGTACATAACAAAATGTATATTATATTATTATGAATAGCCTGCTATTTTCATAAAGCATACATATTGTACACATTTCATTATCAGTATATTTTTTTTGTATGTTTATCATTATTTTGAAATTGTGCTATATTTCATGAAGATCTATACGCAGCGATAGTGTACTCACAATTAACCACAATTTTTCCAAAGAACATAACACCAAACTTAGTTTTTATTTAAATAAATAATATTGTATTTGAAATCATTATATAATCAATACTTTTACTTACTAATTTGTTTGTTACTTGTAAGTTTGAAATTTCTTGTTCAACTTCAACTGTATTTAAGTCAATTGGAACTTGAGCTGGTGCCTCTAGATGAACACAATGAAAAACCTTTGAGGAAAAAATTAACCATTAAAATATTATGAAATAAGAGTATAAAAATTAAAAAAATATAAATTGAGTCTCACCTCATTAGCTGAATTATATGTACCAGTTATACGAATAAATACAACAGGCCGAGACTTGAACTGCAAAAGCTGCCAAGATCGAACAAGCTCTTTTGATTTGTCAACAATCAATTCCCAATCCCACATGTTAACTGACACTTCAACGTAGTAACTATAATAACGGTCGTCACAATCCCAAAGTAGCATTCTGTAATAGTTATTAAGACATTAATTTGAAATAAAATTTAAAAAACCTAATAATGTTCCTTTGGAAACATCAACAACCAAAAACTTTTAGTGTATGTTGCTGATACGCCTAATGGATTTAATTTAGCTATTAACTATAAGTAAGTTAGCAATTACTTTAAGCTTAACTCAAAAGAATAGTTGTAGCAGTTAACTGTAAAATAAACAATAATAACTACCTCATTGAACTAAGCATATAGGGTTGACCAAGTTGAACAAGTATACATCCAGAACCCAACTGATGGCATGTGTAACCACAATCCCAATCATAATCTTTACAATTGCCATCCAATAGTGAATTTCGACTACGGCTCACTCCATCAATTACAATGGCATTCATGTTCATTGTAGCAACATTAAATTTTGGTACTAGAATTCAATAAACATAATTAGAAAATACATACTATTCGAAATTAACTTACAAAGTAAAAATTTATCACATTCTTAGGATATTTAAAAGTTTGTTTTTTAAGAATTCGTTCAAATTTAAAATAAGCTTTTAATTAACATTTAATTGGAAGTCATTGAAGGTCATTCTGTTAATTTGCGCAACACCGAGAATGTTACCATGACATCATGAGTGTTTTATGTAATGTGTATGCAGTGACCGGTTACCAGAAATTAGCAATTATACGAACATTATTGGATCACAGTGGCATGTTATCTATGTAGTAGTAACATTAGGTATAGTTCATTGTATAAGAATTATATTGAAGATAAAAATAACTTTTTTGATTCTTATATCAACTGTATTCAGTAGAAACTAGACATATACATTATACATGTACCGAAGTATCTGCATGTAGTATAGATACTCTTTGTTTTAGTAATATTGTGTAAAAATGTTATGATAATTAACATAATGCGAAATATTTTTATCATATTCGTTAAAATACACTTACCTACTAATCCTTTTTCGATGTTTACTAAATTCATTTCTTCTGAATTATACATTATTTCCATTGAAACTGTATGGAAAGATTTATTAACAGTGTTATTGGTTCCAACAATACGAATGTATTGCACTACCCGAGAATGTATCCACAAACGCTGTGTTGATCGACAATAATAATTTGAATGATCAATGACACGCACCCAATCATGCTGATCCATTGATACTTCAATATAATAAGAATAAGACCTACATTACAAAAAATTAAATAAATAACTTATTTTTAAATTGAAAAAATCATTTAATAATTTACCTGAGATCCTTATCCCATAGTTGCATTTTTATATAATTTATAATTGAAGGATGACCAAGCTTTATCATAATACCACTATCACTTTCATTAATTAAATGCCTAGTACAGCCCCGTTCATGATCATGTCCACTGGAATCGGATTCTAATAACGCTGAACGCATTTCTCCCTGCATTACCTGAGCGCCTTGTGAAGGATGAGCAATATTTAGATTAGGTCCTAAAATAAAATAAAGCAATTTTAAAATTATCACTTGATAAAATTTAAAAATTAACTAAAATTTACATACTTAGCTGTCCTCTAAACTTGAGTTTATGCGAAGGTAATGTATTACGTAGTTGTATGGCATCCAAAATGTTATCAGAACTAACAAGTTGCGATTCCCTCACAACTGAAAGTAATTCATCTAAACTCATCAAGGGAAATCTAATGGCAGATAAAACTTTAATTTTAGCTTCAGGGTCTTCATCATCTTGATTCGCTTTAATCCAACGACAAACCGCACGAAATATATCCAATTCGTAAGCATACAAGGAATCTCTATTAATCACTTCTTGAAGTGCTTCCTAAAATTAATTTTATAAACCAATTACCATACAATAAAATCTAAATTATCTTTAATAACTTACAGGTGAAAGAGATAAAAAAGATTCAGATTGAAGTACTTCCAATGCATGGCTGTCTATAAAATTCAATGCTTCAACAACTAACTCTTTATGCTGATATAAACGTGCTGCAGCAAACATGGAGCACACATTGTAAACATTGATATTACTGCGTAAATATTTGCACAAGGAAAGTTCCAAATTTGTGAAACCAAATAAATTGGAGAGACTAAATATTTCTAATATTACTTCATCCTAAAAAATAACATTAATTAACTTACTGCTGTTCACAAATGGTACACACAATTTTGATTAGCAAAAATTAACCTTTAATATACTTAAGTTCATACGTCCCGAATAAATATACTCAAGAAGTTTTTTAAATGAGTTTATCGAAGCATCGGAGATTTCTACTTCTGATTGATGAGATTCTTTTAGACCACCATACAATAACGCTCTATAAATTGAACAAACAATTAATAAAAATAAATAAAACAAAATTTATAAGTTTGGCTAAAACATTTTTTCAAAAGAAATTATATAGATACTTAACTAAAAATAACAAAACAAAATTACTTACAAAAAAAAAATAAAACAATAATTGTAATAATTGAATTGTGTTTTAATAATTATAAAAAATGTTATTTAAATTAAAAATAAACTTTCAAGTATTAAATGCAATATGTTATATATATAAACACCAAATGAATTAAAAATATCTGTATTGAAAACCTATATTATAGTTAACTGTGTAACATTATTATATTATTTTTATTATTTTAAATTTAATAATAGGCAAAATAAATGTTTAATAAACAATTATACAATTATAGTTGATAATATTAAAATATATGTCTATAAACAGTAACAGTATTAATCATTTCCATGTTTGACGCACTATGAAAATTGTTTATAACACAATAAGCTATATTATAGTATTATTACATAATTTGCTGATACACTTCACCAAAAAAATTATTCAATGATATTTAATCATGTATAACTTATAATTAGGTACATTTGACAAGATTAAGTATTAACAATTTGAAAAAGATCCAATAAACATTTGGCTAAAAGTCAAAATTTCAAGGCACATTTGATATTAGTAAGTCTATTAACCATTATTGTTAGTTTCTTTATCTTATCAGAATTTAAAGTAAATTGGAGTAATTATAAATTCAAGTTATAAATTTAATAAAATTTATAACAACTGTAAGCAATCCCTACCATAATTTTATAAATAAACGAGAAAACTCATTATTTTTAAAAGTATATAATTATCAAACGTCTATTATTACCAGTACACCTGCATTATATTTTTAAATGAAAACTCATTGTTAAAAATATAAAAATAATAATTCTAATGGCAAAATATTTATTAATTAAATCTATTTAATCTGCAAATGTCTGAAATAGGAAACTAATTTAATAAAGCGTTCATAAAATCTTAACATTATTAATTAAATGGTTATACAAAAAAAATTATTGAGTTCAAAGTATTTAAAATTGAATAGGAATCCAAGAATTCAAAAAATTTGATTGATTATAATAATTATTAAAAAATAATAAAAAATCTCCACGAATCACATTAAATGTTAATAACATATTAAATTAGTGGTGTTATACAATATTATTTTAATATTGAAAAAATGATCAATCTTGTGGAAATGAAACTTTAATCTAAAAATATAACAAAAATAAAATACACAAATTACAATAACTGGAGGGTTTAAATACACAAATTCATTAAATAGAATTCCTTTAAATACAAAAAACTCTCAAACTCATTACTTTTAAATTAAATGTTTATGTTGTTATTGAATTTTATAGTTAGCGTATAAAAATGTAATTTGAATAAATATTGTTTTTTCTTATACGTGGAGATACAAATACAAGGTAAACAACAACTATTTAAAAATAAATATTGAAAATTTTTAAAAAATATTCTAATTTTTTTTTTCAGTTCATAAATTCATAGTGAAATGTATTAAAAGTATTATTTAAAATTCTAAAATTATATTACCTAAAGTAATCACTTCTTGAAGCTAACACCACTCTATGAGCATGGAAACGTTCTCCATTTACTACCAAGACAACATCAGAAAACCTATAAACCAAAATCATAATTAAAAATCTACAAAATTAAACATAAATTATTTTTAATTTCTTAATATATCTATCATTTTATGAACTATTTTACTAGTTATTTATAAAATGTTGAACAATTATTTTAATCTAATAAACATAGGTAATTGAAAACATTATATAACTAAATTGTAAAATTTAATTAACATTAGCTACTACTTATCAACTTTAAATTATGTGAGGATTTCATTTAAGTTAAAAATTCCATTCTTTATTACTTTTTTTTTTTGAAAAATAGTAAAATAAAAATGGGTAATTAAATATTTACAAAATTATTATATTTTCATCAAACATACAATTATGCCCCGAATATATTAAAAAATGTATTGGTACATTGTATTCAAGCATAATACATACTTGATTTCTTTATGATTGATTCATTTGACTTGGAAATGGTAGGTATCTAAATTATAAAAATGTTTACTCACCTATCATTGAGATAAAGAGTACCAATATCATTGGCTAAAAAATGAGCATGATCTATTTGCTCGTAACTGTGTTGTTTTTCGATGGACGTAGGCGATTTAGTATCAACTGGACTACGATTCCCACCATTTCCGTTGTCGACTGTACCATCTGCCAAATGTTGACCACTCATCGTACCACTGCGATGAGTGTAGAACACTGGTCCGTATGCTGCATAAATAAATATATATTAACATAAATTATTATTGTGAGAGCAAAAGTGAACAGAATAATGAAAAAGACATTCTATATCAATATCATTGTTATTAGGTAGGTAGGTAGGTAATGACACATTCTAGTCGGTCAGTACTGGCAACGGTCAAAAAGCGTAGTTGACAGTATATCGCAGACATACTCATCTCCTTAAAGTTCAGTTACAAGACTCGTCGGCGATTTTGTGGTTGTTGTCTGACCAACGACCGGACTATGAATGTGCACTGTGCTGAACACATAGAGTGTCTGCGCGATAGAGCCGGTAAGACCAGACGAGCCCGCGCCACCGACATTTTATATTAACCGCAATAGCAGTAATCGATGCGCATAATTAAAATAATATAATACAACTAGATTATTACTAGGTTAGTATTGTTATTACCTACCTTTGGATTCCAGTGGGTAGAATGTAATATTTGTTTCGTAGATTGTGTATGTGTACTATCTTTTATAGATAACTATTGCAGGGTATACAGGTTCGACGTAATAGTAACAATTGTTATAAAAAAAAAAATACCTATAATATAAATTATAAGACAATTAACAATAGGCGTGTTTTATTGTAGTAACCGTAAGTAAACTGTTTACCGATGCGCGTTCTATGTAATTACGATGATAATATGAAAGCGTCGAATGTCTGGATATCTCGATATCACAAAATAATATTAATGGTGATAACGCGGCAGGCGTGTAGCAAATAGTTGAACTAAACGACAAAAGAGAAAACTGTGCGAGTGTTAGACCCGGTCGAAGGGCAAAAAACAAAAATATTATTATGCATGTCCCAATGACCCAATGTCCTATTATTAGGCGGGCACACCGATAATAAACTAAAAAGAATGACAATAATATTTACGTATACAAATTACGTATGCGATTGACGAATAATTCAACAATAATCGACGAGACGCGTATAACATAGTTACTACATAGTACATACGCCAGAGTGCGACAGCGCATCTGTTTACTTCATACTTGCGCACCTGCCTTTTCGTTTTCGGTGACAGTGTAGCGCTGATGCGAAGCCTTTTTGTCAAATCGGTAGGTGTACCTACCTAGGTATTTAATATTTACATTACACAAAGTGTACCCTAACCGCGGTAACCTTGGTCTTGTCCCTTTCCGAACAAGTGGCAATGTCAAAAATATAATAAAACACAACGATAATAATTATTGATTTATATATCTACTCAACAATACGAAATAAAAAACCAATTTTTTGTGTGAACAATATTTGATTGTATTACTATTACATATTATTTTTTTTTTTTTTTTTTAATAACAAAAAACAAAACACGACTCTGTGGTTCAACGTGGCTTGCATAACATTTTAAATTCTATAATGATGAAAAAATAAAAAATATTGTTTAAGAGTGGCTCAATTATTATACAAATAGTAGAAAAATTAGGACTTTAAAAAAGCAACATAAAAGTACATAAGACAGGACAATACAGTTTTGGCCGCGGGTCCGATGATTGACGGCAAGCGGCTAGTGTGCAATGGCATGCACGTCAACGGTGATGAAGCTGACAACTCTTACGAAGGACAGCGGAGAGATCTATAGATCGCTGCGGAAAGAAGAAAGAAAGTCAACTGTCTGCGCGGTCCTGGTAATATATACGACTCTCCGTAAATTTCGTCTTGCAGACGTCCCGCCGACCGTGTCTGCATAGGTTACGAGTCCGGCACAGCATGACGTCCGTGTTCCTTATCTTTTATCTTTACACACCCCTTGCAAAAGTCTCCACCGCCGTCGTAACGAGTCGCCATCGTTGCGGTATTGTCGAGGCAGAATCATCGCCCGCACGATATACTAGTCGCCGTATCGTCGTCCGTCGCTCTACGCGATCAAATCAGTCGTAGACTAGCTAAGCCGCTAGCAAGAGGATCGATCGCGTCGGCGACCGGACATTCAACGCCCGCGAACTTGTGACCAAAAATCGTATGCGGGTGATATAACGCCAGGCACCGTTTGTCTATTTCTTGTACACCCTTGCATCGTTGTCGTCCTGTTTAATGTCCTTGGCTAAATAGGTGGTGAAAATTGGACCTGTGAACGTTAATCGCGTTGGGTGCAACATATATACTGCAGAACTAGCCTGACATATTTCCATAACCACGGCAAATCATTGTCGGCGAGGTGCGGCTTTTCATATGGTTTACACCCCTGATCTAGCCCACTCACCCAAGTCTCCTAGGATGTCTACGTCCTTTATTTCATCGTTATAACCGTCGCTATTACCTTTGCCTCGCCTATCGGCCTGAAAATTTCGCTAGCCATTCTTTATTCGATAGTTAGCTTGTTCAATGACAGCGCGTCTCCGTCAGACAACGATTAGTGTCACTATTGCACACTGCAAACAACAATCTAAAATATTTTTAGTTTTTGATAGGTCTGTTGCTTTTTTTTTAAATAGATCTTATATTAGCTAAAACTCGGAACTTAACTAAACTCTAATTTCAAGTGATATATATTATTATTCATTTATTACATATTACCAGAGGACTGGGGAAATTAAATTAAGAGTTGCCAATTGTCAATATTCATTTTTTTCTCATATTATGTTGGTTTTTTACGACAATTTATTTTAATGTAACTAATGATATTAATACTTAAGCTTTAAAGTATTATTATACAAGCACGGAACACCCTAATTAATACCTACCAATACTTAAATAATTTATTGTGCTAATATATATATATATATATATTATATATTATATATATATGTCCTGTCAGGTAAATAATAAAATATATAAATTATTATGCAGTTACAATATGACTGTATACTTAATCCTATAAAATCGGCGTAGTATATAATATATTAATATGTTCATACGGTAGTTATTCCCGCTCAATTGCTTGGTAACGTAAATTGCATATGATTACCTATTGTTTGTTTTACAATTTCGAAAAAATTACCGACAATTTATAGTTTATTCATCTGGTATATTATAAATGCTGTTGTTGTTTAAAACATTTCGCGATTATATTATTCATCCCAACATTTAAAAATGAACCAATAAAATTCAACCGTATAAAATATAATTAATAATTCACGTTAAGGCAAATCTCTATTGTAACACTGTTGTTTATCTATTGTAAATTAATTCGTTATGTCGTTTGTTTAACTTCGGGGCGCTAACAATTTTTACATAATCAATTTCATGTACTTTTTTATAATATCATGCATTACATTACACATCATGTCGTAGTAGAGCAGAATAATATTACTGAAGGCCGCGGGTGCGCCTTCCACCGTTTTTGTATAATTTACGACGCGCTAAAGTTCGCTTTCACGGTACCTATTCAATCGTTATATTATATTTATTGTACTCGACCATCATCGCGATAATACCCAATATTATGAATTATATTTGCCGGTTTCTTTCGACTGTTAGATCCGAACACAAGATTTATCTCATCCGACACTAGCAGTGAATATATATAATATATATATTTCGCAGTGTATGCCAGTGAATTGGTTTTAATTTATGTCAGATCTAGTGTTGACAGTGATTTAAAATGTACTAATAATATGGGTTCAAAACGCCTACGTGTATATGTCCAAAATCGTATATGAAAACAATAATGATTTTGCGGACGAATGTAGCAACAATACAAACAAATATTGTATTCCACTTGGTGGGACGAACGGTTATGACACTATATAATTAAATATTGTTATATCTTAAATTTAAACATATTATATGACAAACCATGCACGAAGAAAAAATTGTATTCTAGACACCTATACAAATATATACGTCAAAGCAATACTATCCGACTTTATGCTACTATGTGAGTACCTACTCTATTTTTTTTTTTTTTTTATTTTTAGTTGTTATTTGCCAGAAAGTTCCGAAAACCGCAGTCTGTTAGCTAATCACAAATAAGTACCAATGGTATATAACATATATATATATATAGCCTTTAGTCTTTATAGCCATAACACTGTACCTACTTTAGGGTATCACATCATACTCAAAACGTTTGCTAAGTGAATGGAATCTAAAAAATGACCTATCTATTGCGTAGACCAACCGAACAATTAATAATAATTATCATATGGACAAAAAATCATTCTGGAGAGTTGAGACTTAACAATAACACGGTCGACCACATATAAAATCAACGGCGTTCCCTCTCTCTACTGTAGCTGCCTGAGCTGTTCTGTATAAACTGATTTCGTGATTATGATAAAAGTCAATTTTTAACAACAACGAGGAACAGTTTTAAATTCAGCGAATAACGAAGGTAGAAATACGAAAGTAACAGGTGACAAGTTAACCCTGAGCACGGACCCAACCAGCAGTGTTTCAAATTTGAAAAATTACCTCATTTAAATCTTAACGATTTTAAGCGTATCTAATCTTAGGTACTATAACGACATTTTTAACATCAGCAGTTGCAGTACAGTTTTTTCTTAAAATTCCAGCAATAAAAATGAATGAAAAATTGCGTATTTTAAGCTTTTTGACAACAATTTTTAGCAACAAGTATTAAAATAAAACTAAAATAAATTGTAAAATTCACAAAATAAATTAATTTTTATAATTTATAATTACTAATTTTTATATTTTTTTTTACCTACTGTGGTAAGATTCAAGTATAAATAATTGATAAAAATAACAAGTATCTATGGTTATTTGTTTTTTTAATTGCAACAAACTAAAAAAATCGATTATGCTGAAAATTGGTTTTTAATAAGAGTTCTTGTTTTCCCATATTTTTTTTTTTCAATTAAGAAAATTACTGTAAATTTTAAGTTTTAATCTCTTATTAATATAAACTATATTCTTTTTTTATTAGAAAAAAATAAATCATGTAAACAAAAAAGAATCCTCATTATAAAATATCAACATGTTTATTGATTCACTCAGTATCCAAAATTGATTAACTTATCGAACTTATAAGAAACTAAACCCGTAATTAAATTATTGTTTAATTAATAAAATTTAATCTAGCTACGTGTCTCTTGCCATAGAAATATTACTCCAAATACCAACGAATAGTACCTAAAGATACGCTGCAATGATAAATATTACTATATATTATGTTTTATGAATATAACTACTAAATTATTTATGACACCTTCTATCGTAAAAATTATTTTTAATTTAACCATTGTAATCTTAAAATGATAATAATTGTATAAATAATAAATGCATTTCAGTCATATTTATAAGTTTTAAATTATTGTATGTACTACCACACTATAGTGAATATTATTATAAAAAAAGTTCCAACTAAATTGTTGAATGAATTTATAAATTTAATGTAAATTTAATTAATCATAAGTATAAAACTATATAAATTATGACTATAGTTATTAGTTTACATATACTTTTTAAGTAGGTATAAACTATAATTTAATATTTTTAAAAGGGGAAAAATATATAGGTGTCGTTGTACAAGTATTAAGTACGATGTAAATACATAATAATTTATATAATATAATTATAATTTATTACTGCATCAAGCCTCAATATTTTGAACCAATGCATACTGCAAATAAATACGGGTTTATGATATAGGTACCTTTGAATTTTGTTAACATTTTTAATACTAAATTATATGGATTATGATGGTTTAGAAGTGATGACAATAGCGATTCATTATTTTTTAAATAAAAAAAAAACATAGAAAATATTTGTTATTGAGACTTGAACAAACATTTAAACTATTACACGCAAATAAAAAATATTTAATTATTTGTAGATAAATTGTTATCAACAGCTATTAATTATTATAGTATTATAATCATTGTATTTGTTCTATAATATTATGACATGAATTCTTTTGATAAATAGCTATGGCTTAGTTTTAATTTCTGATAATTTATTATTTAAAAAAAATATCTCAATTTTTATTATACAACCGTCACTAACTATAAAGTCTATAAGTTACAACTGTTTACTAGGTATACTACTCTAAACAGTGTTTCGATTATTTAATATCTTGGATTATTTGTATTAAGTATTGAATTTAAATGTTTATTTTGTATTTAAAAACACTTTTATGAGTAAAAAAATACTTTAATAATCAACTTTGAGGGTAATTATTGATAGCAAATCGTTGGATCTAATTGGTACTTTAGAGAGTTAAATATTGTTCGAAATTTTCTTAATAATTCAGAAAATGAAAAAAATTTATATTTATATTACCAAGAAAATTTTTAGATGTGGTATAATTTTCAAAACATTTTGAATCTTTTTTTCAGTATATAAACATTTGATATTTTTTACTGTTTTCAATTATTAAATATTAATTATTATTTATTGTGTACCAATATAAAAAAATTAAAAGATTATTTAAATTTATTGTAAATACAATTACTTAGGCTTAAAATGTAAAACTCAAAATTAATTGTAATTATGGTTAATTTAATTTTATGATAAAAAATATTGATTTTGAGTTCGACTAAAAATGTTTCTATGTATGATTCGATACCTACGATATAAAAATAGGTATAAAGGTTCCATTCAGTTTGAGTTCGAAAAAAATATTTTAAAGTTTGATTCGATTTCAAAAATTAGGATTCGACCTATCACTAAAATGTATATATATTATAGGAAGAGAAAGAGAAATACTATTTAAGCATTACCTAACCTACTTGACAAAATTCTAATAAAATGAATAGTTAATCTATATATTATGTAACTATTAATAAAGTATACTAAAACATACCAATATAAGTTCACAATATTCAATTACTATAATATGAGCTCATCCGATAAATAAGATAATTGTCTCATATTTCTCTTAGAAAACCTAACAAATGTTGATATTAACACGCATGCCATTAGCATGATCTCTTATTACATTTTATTTTTGATGTATCACTTTCACTCCATTTTTAGTTTAATGATAGTTTTTTGAATATACATATGTAATACTAAAGTTAAAAATATAAATCTACCGATCTCGGATCTAGTATTAAATAATTTAAATACTTATACAATAATAAAATTTAACCAATAATAATTTAAATTATTAATGGTTTGACAATATATATATATATATTGTAAAGAAGAAATTGTAAAATATGTAAGAAGTTATAGATAGGCAGCAGATTTTAATGGAAAATGAAAATTTTACATTTAAAATATCCAGTACCATATTCTTAGTTTGAGTTGAATGGACCCTCTCCAGGATTCTTACAAATCATATTTTATGTTGTTTTAAGTCTTTATACATTTAATTAGTGAATAAAAAATAATTAATTTAGTTTTTCACATGAAAATATTTGCTAACACATTTTTATGTAAGTTCGTTTCATAACACGAACTAAAATACACGATTGGTTACTAGCTGATAACTGCTGGCGGATCAGTGAAAGGCGGAGTTAGGCAGATTATACAAGTCGTTCTGAATTTAATCGAGTGGCATAGTGAAACGCTGTTTAAACGCGCATTGTGCTCTATCACCGATAAACTTAATAAATTAACTGAAATAAATATTTATATTAACTATGCTTTACACTAAATGTTTAACGTACAGGTGGTGTGCAATAAAACATAAATTAAATCAACTGTAAAATATAGTCACATATGACATAAAAAATAAATTTCTATTAGTTAGCAACGTACCAAATACATTAAATTGCAACATCAAAATAGTTAACTTAGTTTAAAATGTTTAAATTATTATTATTTAGTTGAATCAACAATTTAATTTTCATTAATATATAGTACAACCGAAAAATTAAGAATACAAATTTATTACTATAAAATTTTAGTTAAATTTACCAAACCTTAATTTATTTTTAATACCTAATTAGCTAAAATTGTGGTAGACATATGAAAGTAAAATGTCATATAATATCTAAGACCGATTTATCGGTGCCATATATTGCATTTTTTTAAATTATCTACACATTTCCACATACTATATTAATATCTTAACAATTTGCAGAGTAGATACATTGCGTTCTAAGAAATTTTAAATAATTATTCAAAGTGATACATTCAATACAAAAATATCGTACATTTATATACATTTTTACCAATTACCATTAATTACTAATTTTTAATATTACATTATTTTTTTTTATTAATTAAATTTAAAATGGGTCAGCGTATCATATGCTAATATCGTTTTAGATCTAATTACAAAGAATAAAGATAAAAGTATTTACTTGAGGTATTAAGTTAGATAAATTTTTGATAACGGTTAGAGGTTTTAGGATTGATTTTCATTTGCACTAGCATCTGATAGAAGTAGTTTTTGAGGAGTAGTTTTGGTTTAAAGCATTGGTTTTTGGTTTTGCTTCCCAAGTTGTAATATATTTTTTAATCATAAACAACAAATAAAATTAAAATTAAAATATTTAATTATGCTAATATTAATACAATTCTATTACCAGTTCCTAGTCTAAAAAATATGGGCAAGTGAGTGCTATTTTGCTATCCTACACTCTACAGTGTCAAGTGGGTCACTGTAATTTAACAGTGGCCAATTTCCAGACATACTTTGGAATAAAAATGTTATTTATAAAAATACAAAAATTATTTTGTAATCAATAATATATTACGTATTTCAAAAGAAACATAATGTATGGTAAAAATATCATCTATTTCTGTTATACTTATCTGTTTATCTTTACCGTAAAATTTAATGACAGAGTATGCGATAGATGTGTGCGCAGCTATATTACGCTTGTTATAGTTATGAAATATCGAGACCTGCTGTACTAGTAGCCGTGGTGCTAACCAGTAACCACCCAGAGTATGCTCATTTTACTGCGCTTTGTCAAAGTCGTAATTATTTATATCATTTACGTCTACGAGTATGTGAAAATTGTTCTACGTTTTGTTTTATTGTGCTATTTTTTAATATTGTTTAGTATAATAGCGTATTCAATAATAATTATATTATTTTAAATAATATTATGGCTATCATAGAAACTAATATGTTATAAGTAACTTTATTTCTAAACTTTTTTCAAGAAGATCTTTTTCTAAAAAAAAAAGTGAAATATTAAAACAGGTACCTTGTTCGGTAATCCTTAATATCTTACAAGTTACAACTATTACAAGTGTTCACAAAGAAAAAAAAAAGAGTAAAGTTAATATTTTAAAAAGTATTAGAAAGTTTAAAAATGAGACCTGAATTTTACGATAAAGTAATAGAAAAGTTCACTAAAAAAGAAAAAAGAATTGACTTTATTTTAAAAAAAAAAAAAAAAAAATGTGAAGTTAACTTGTTTTAGTTAAAAGAGTATTATTTAAATAAGTGCTATTGTAATAAATTAAAGTCTGATTTATAAATGAATACAAATTTGTGTATTATTTATTAATTATAAATTAAATAGAACTATAATACGTTATGATAAATGAGCTGTACATACATCGTAGTCAGCATTCGCCACTGATATTAAGTTTGAACTTAATGATATTGTTTACGAAAATTATTATGAATGGAGACAGTCTCTATCACTAAGTATATTTAAATATATGTTTTTCTGATATTTCTATTAAAATAACTTATTTTACTATTAGTATTATAGTAGAGTGATTTAATTTTTGCTAAAAAGACAAAAACATTACATTTATTATTATTATAATATGTATTAATATCACATTTTATTATGGTTATTAACTATTGAATTAATATGTTAATACTACTTAGCAGTAAAGCAATGAGATAGGCTCATGGTATAAATAGGTTATATCAAAATTTAAAAGCATAAACTACTTCATAATATTATATTATTTATATTAAATTTTAAAATTAAAAAAAATAAAAAAAATTATGAATTTCAAACTACAAAATAGTTTGTAAATTTTTATGATACTGACAAATTTCGTCAAAATTCTATTACTTTAAATACACATAAAAATAAGTTATGCCTATGATTTTTAATATTTTTATACAGATACAAGAATAATTTTTACGGGGTTTTTATAATTTTTATTATTTTTTAACCAAGTACATTTTTTTATTTAAAAAAAAAAATAACAAAAAGAATAATTTTGTCATAAATTCCAGTTTTTCTTAATTTATTTTTTTGTTTTTCGTTTATTAAGAAAATAACTGAAAAACTTTTACTTTTTATCTCTCAACTAAATCTAATTTTCTACCAGAAACCATCCCTAAAGTTTAAAATTATATTTTATTTACTGTCTAAGGCCAACAGGAACAAATAAATTACACATCATTATAAAGTTGATACATTTATTACTATTTATTCAAAATCTAAAATGAAAGGAAGATATTGATTTTTTTTTCAATGTCTATCGATATTATTAAAAAATATTGAAGTCAAAATTTACATAAAAATATATACTAAATATATCAAAGTTGCAATTCACATTAGAAATTTTGATTTGGACACAATTTACAGCATCTTATAATTTGTTATAGGTAATTATATTTTTAATTAGTAATTTATGTCTAGTGCTTGATATATACGTGTATTTATTTTCTGTTAAGTTTGTTAATATTATATATATATAATAATATTTTTAAAAGCAATTTAGGGGAATAACTTATAATATGTAAATGGCCCTTTCTAACGATAAAATATAAGATAAGTTTTTAAAAACTTGTTAATTATTATCAAATTTAAATATTTGTATTTTGTGTAAAATTAAACTTTTAAAAATAATCCGGATCGAGATCCAACCAGTCAATGCAATCAAATTTAATACTTACTATGCCAAAAATGGAGATCTAAAACATTAGTGCGTATCTTCTAAATAGTCTAGACAGTATATTATGCGAACACGAATAATTTATTTTTTAAAGTTAATTTAAGATATAACATACGATGCATGTACCTACCAAAAATTTTATTTTTTCTACTATAGTATATTATAGTTAAACCAAGTAATATATTCGTTTATTTTGTCAATTTTTTTTCAGTCGGAAAGATTAATATGAAAAACAGGTGTACATTATACAAGCATAGTTATTTTACTTATATAATTCAATCTTTGATTAATTAATAAACAGTTTAAATCCATTTAATTCATAAAATGCGTATAAATATGTAAAATAAATTCTTATTATAATGGTAATTAATGTAATCAATTATCCAACGCCGTGCACAGGTACATTGGTAGAATGTATCATAATTTATTATTATTTATACAAATCGTCAATACACATTACATCGTTTAAATGCATAATTTGTTGTTTAACTGGAATACAAACCTGTTAAAATTATAATGTTTTAATCGGAAGAAGAAGCGGGATGCCACCGTAATGGTTTGTTTTGTCTGTTGATCATTTAAAAATAGTTCTGTGTCTGTAGGTTACACTTATTAGCTGTATATATTATATATTATAATATTCATGGTTAATACATTAATATTCCAGTTGTATTTTGTACGTTAGTGGAATTCAAAAATTAATTTTTTTAATCATTTCAATGATATTAAAATAGTGAATATTATGTAACTATATTTTTAGAATAATTTATTCTTTTGAGAATATTCATGAATTACTAATATCTATACAGAGAAGTCTGAGCTGGCTAAATTTTGTTATAATAGGTATTATTTATCAAGACAACAAACGTTAAATTTAATATAAATATATATGCCATTATATGAGTAATTTATTTAAACTATAAACAATTGGTACAAAAAAAAAATAATTATGAAGCATATTTTTAATAATTTTTAGTTGTAATTAGTTTTTTGTTAATTTTTTATTGTTCGCTTGATAAATTATTAATAATAATATAAGTATTTAATGGTAATAAAAAAAAAAAAATTAAAGAAATAGTAAAAATTTATTACAATTAATAATTTCACACTAGGTATAAGAGGTTGTTCGTACAGTTATGGTATATTTATTATTATTTTATATTATTAGTTCAGCTTTTTCATTCTTGTAAATAATAAGGAATATTCAAATATCTAAAATAATAAATGAGAAACAAGCGCAAGGCCGTATCTGAGATGGATCCAAGAGATCCGGATCCCTTACCCTCCAAAAATATATATATATATATTCATGAATATGTTATTTTAGCGTTTGATAATAATATATTGTTATTGATCGACAACGACTGCTATCAGTGCTGGTCAACGTCTAGACGGTCAATATCGATTAATAACAACAATAATAATATTGTATTTGTATAAATTAAAAAAATTATTATAATTATACACCGTCGTCTGCCAAACAGTGACAATCTCGTCGCATTGTTGTATTATTAAATTCGTCGTAATAAAGAAACGAGATAACAAACATGCACTATTAAATTATTTTTCTAAACTTCCAAAGGTAAAAGGTACGTGATATTATTTTAAATATTTTGTGTATTACTATATTAATAATTTAACATTGTTTTAATTTATACTATACTTTATTTTTAACCAAATGTCAAAACCTAAATACAAATTTTGGACTCCTTCGAATACAATTTCTGTATACGGCCTCGAACTAGTAACAACTTTTCTGAACACCTCTACAACGTTTTTATTTAATCCAGCAAATAAATAATCGTTCTTATATATTTTTTTTTGTTTGTAAAACAGGATTTTATATTTTATTCACTATCTGCATACAGTTTTTAACATGAAAAAATATTTTTTGTTGATTTTTGACAGCTGACAAGTGACAGCAACAGTCAGCAGAAGAAAACACGATTTTACTATCTCTTCTCGATTATACCCAATATAAACATTAAACAAATTATACTTGATAAAATCGTGAGAAAAAATACTATACAAAACAAGTTAAGACAAATGAGAATTTTAAATAATATTTGGTTAGAGAAGTATTTTAACCTTTCGAGTTTTTATTTATAATATATGTTTTATTCAACTTTTAAATCAAATTATTCTATTGTGTAGATGAAAAAAATTCGATTTATCGTAAAATATGGTTAACCAATATTATAAAATGTTTTTATTCGATTTAATAATTCTATTTCAATTAAATTATAGTTTTTATTTTACCATGTAAAAGTACACTTAAATAGGTATAATGTCGTTTCTACAGTGGATGTATATTTACTAGTCACTCGCAGTTGTAAATCGCTACCTATAATACGTATTTAGTGCTTACGATAATATAATATTATATAATACTCTACCCGATATCCTGTAATCTGATATTCTGTAATCTCTCTAAAAGCTAAACATAGATATAGATAGAAAACTATATTAAATAAATATTTAAATAAAAATTGATAGCTTAACCTCCAATGCACTTGGTACATCAATTATTTAATACATAGACTAAGATTTAAATAGACAGAATTTTAAATTAAGATAAGAAAAAAATATTTTAATTTCAGGAAAAAAACAAGAAAAAAATTAGTAGAAATCAATTTAAAAAAATCTTATTTTGTTGTAATTCAAAACCAGTAGACAGTTGAAATTTTCACTAAATGTTTTTAAATTTACTTTTTGTACTTAATATAATTTTAAAAAATAATTAACTTTTTTAAACTTTTTAGTATTATCGTTTGATTTTTTTTTTTTTTATATATATATAAATGTCAATACATAAAAATTGTGTTTCCCTTGGTCAAAATTCTTGAAAATATAGTATAAGGTTTGTTATAAGTTGTTTATAACGTTTGAAGCTCAAATTTTAACGAAATTGAATATTTAAACGATGATTGACATTTTTATCTGTTTTGTTGTAATTTAAATATATTTTTGAAGATGTTTACGAATATTATTATATTTTACTACACACAATTACATTTTAAAAATATTTAAATTAATTTTTAGTTTAAATTAATAATTAGTAATCCGCATTACACAACTGCTGTTCGACTAGTCACTGGACGTAACAGTACATTATATTATAATGTACATAAATTAAGTGGGATGAAAAAAATTAAAATAGGGTAAACAAATATATACAATTATAAATAAACTAATAGGTACAAAGCATAGATAAATTGTTGTATTGCGTGATGACTTTTAAGTGTTCGTTACACTAGGTTAATGAGATGTGTTACCGATAAAAATTGGCTGAGCTTGATGGTTTTGGCTGGATCAGAACTTAATATTTTCTTTAGATGATCAATTATACCACATTAATTTAATAGTAAAATAAATAACTGTGTATTTTTAAGAAGAAAAACATTTGAGTAGGTAATAAACTTTTGCTGGTTTAGAGCGTTAAATTTCTTTTTTCCATTTTTGTAATCTATACCAAAGAAATAATTCCGAGCAATCAAAAAAAAAAAAAAAAAAGCATAGCCCTTAATTGATTCCCAAACCAATAACCAAATTGACTTTAAACGTCTATAAACAATATTGCAGGTCATGAAAGACCGGAGCAGTCTACAAGGCGCACGTTATTTAAAAATATAAAAATCGATAATATCAGCGCTATCTATGAGTGGCTGTTGAAAGGTTGGTACTGCAACAGCGATAAAACGTGTTTGATCATTTATGCTATAACTGTAATCATATCGAACCAGAATCGACCAAAAACAAAAACTTTTTTTTAAGTTTGGAAAATAACTAAAAGGTTAATTTTAAGCTAAAACAAGTATAGTACGTCCACGAAAGGACTGAAAAAATTATAGTAATACAAGTAAGATATCAATAATAAAAATAATGATATTATTATTTATTAAATTTTGGTTTCATGTAATATTACGATTAATACTTCATATTATGCAATGCAAATGAACTTAAAACTTGTAAAAATTAGAATTTAATCAAAAAAATATTCAATGTTTATTTTTCTTCAATAAATATTGAATGTTTATTGAAATGTAACTCAATAACAATGTGTACTTTTTTAAGAGTATCTATAGAAAAAAATGTTCTCATAGCAACATTCATAAATTAAATATATACCTATTATATGGTGTTAAGTGTATAATGGCTGTCTTCCGCGTTACACAAATACGTGTAAGCTTCAAATAAATTTTTAAAAATATTATATTTCATAATTGAAAGCGAAAAATAAAAATTAACGAATTTAGTTAAAAAGTCTAAAAATCCAAGATTATACTTGAAACGTAGGTAATCCGCCGCGCGATGCGCTGATGTCTTTATCGGCAATGCCATTTTTTTAGTTCTCTTTATTGTTTAAATTATTCTCATATATTATCATAACATCATAAAAAAAAAAAAAAAAAAAAAAAAAAAAAAAAACGAATTATATACATTATAAAAGAGCTAACACTCAAAATGGACTTGTATTTACGAAGTTTAATATTATTGGCAAATTATATTATGATATACCTAACAAGATTTCGCAAATCTATGCACGTTTTATACAGTATCAAAACAAATAATCAGTTCATGCCAATCACTTGTAAAATTAATTAAGAAAAATTGTTCGGGTCCTCCGTTTCAAGTAAGGTTACTATTATGATTTTTACGATTAATCGACCATTTAATGATTTTTAGCGCTTATCTATTGCGTATTATATATTTTGGACGTATAAACTGTAATCCTGATTAATGTACGCAAACTAATTTTATTAATTCGGATTAATAGTTAAATGGATAAAATGTATTATCATTGCTTTCAAATAGTATTTATAGTACCTATTGAATAAGGATTTTTGATTTTTTGTCTTCATCGTTGAACTTCCCGATAACCTATTTTTATGGTAGATATTATTATTTTTAGGGTTCGTAAAAAATTAAATCTAATTAATGGATACTTATTTTTAATATCAATTATTATTATATGATATGAAATAATATTAAATTCTCCAAAACGATACACATATCCATTAACCATATTATATTATATTGTCTAGTATCAGAGTTGAAACTATTGCTCAAGGTTAGGTAGGTTACATAGAATAAAATATTGCGATATCAACTACAGGCACATACTTTTCAGATTAAATTATATAATGTACACAACAAATTCCAAACAATGTAATCTTATTTCTTCATAACAGTTTTCTCGAGTTAATAAACTAAATGTTTTAAAGTCCATTTTTCGATGGTCGATGGATTATAGCCTTTATAGGTAGATTCACGTAAAAAGATATATTATAATGTAGGTAGGTACAATTTATAAACTCTTAAGTTTATAATTTCAAAATCCTGGATTTGACTATTATTTTGAGTACAAATTGATTGCAAACTACTTTTTTATTATTGCATTTGAGGCATTTACACGAGATTATCATTAAATTATAACATTTAAATATTTAATACGAATCAATCACAAAGTTATGCTGTCAGTCGATTCCACAATACAGTCCATAAGAATTATCAAATAAAAATTGGAGTGTAGAGTTCATTATACAAAATGAATAAAAATAATAAAAATAATAATAGATAAAAAAAAACATTAAGAATTTAATTTTTATTTCAAACAAAGTACAAATAGGTACATATTATTATGATATTAAAAAATCGTATCTATACCTACCATAGCGTCAAAAACCATTTCAAAGCGACATTATATTATTACGTACATCTTTATGATATATTTTATCATCGAATACTTACGTAGGTATCGGTCGAAAAATTACGGAATTATAGTGCGCACGTCTACTCTGGTAAAATCACACAATGCGGTCAGACTTCACAGCATGCATGGCCGTCGGTGGCCATTGACAATAATTTAATTGTTGTAGGTACTTTACGCGGTCCACAGTTATCCATTCCTAAATAAAATAATTTAGGTAAGCACCCAAACTTTACCCATTTACTAAGAAATTTAAAATCATGTACTTAGTGAATGATTTTGGGCGAATTCATATGAAAAAACAGAAAAATATTAGATAAAGATTGAATATTGAGTACTGAGTACCTAGTATATAATAGTAGATACTTAAGTATTTATAACTATATAATAACTATTATATTTTATATTTTAGACGATTTTATGAATTGGAATAATGAATAAAAATTCTTTTAAATGTATATTTATTAATTTGGAATTTAAATAACCATATTATATGATCATTATATTAAGGCAATAAATTTAATTAGTTGAAAAGAATTTAATAACAATAACTTTATAGAGTTTTAAATTTTTGTCATATTTATGTTGTTAAAGAATTGTTCATTTTTAATTATGACCATAAAATATCAGCTTATAATACATTATAAATGTATTTATAATGGTATTACAATATGTGATTTGAAATTAAATTGTTATTATTTGTCACAAACTAAGTTGAAAAAAAATATTTACTTTTCCATTTTCAAATATAAATTATAGTTAAAGTATTAATCCATAGTAAAAAAAAAAAATGGACTCAATAGTTATTAGGCTCATTATCTGACGGATTTCAGCTATATATATAATTCTACATCTGAGACTGAACAATGAAACTCTCCCTACTGAAAATCATAACAAGTACAGCTATACCTATACTTACCCATTGTAAGTTAATAAATGATAATGAACCGGACATGCATATATGATGGGTAAAATACGTTAAACACGCTGTAACTAAAATATTATGTTATTTATATATATTATGTCATATGCTTTTTGAAATATATCGAATGTAGTCTTAAGCGTCGAAATTCGATTTTCTATTTCAGCTATCTTTAGTATTCCTACCCTTAATTTAGCCAATTTAGGTTAGGTAAGTTAAACTTTATTGTATATGGATTTATACAAAATAGTTATACGCATAAGTGGGGGTAAAGGAGATCTGCAGCACATGCTCAAATTAGGAACACGTTTACACACTTATCCAAATTCAACAGTTAGAAATCGACAAATCGATAGACTCTAAGTATAATACAATGGTAGTATACATTAACCTATAAAGGTCATTGCAGTGGTTTTCGTTTAAAAAATAAAATCTTCAAGATGATAATTATTATAATTTACTTCAAACGTCGGAACTACGAGTATGTTTTGTCAGTTACATGTTTTTTAAGCAAAATATATGACTTCAGACAATTAAATTTGTAGAGGCAGTGAAGTCGTTAAACACTAAAGCAAATATATATGTATAACCAGATTGATATTGTTGTTAAATGGATTCAACAGAGGAATGTGAAATGCCCTATTCGAATACTCTTATTTGAACAAACTAACAATCTGTATTCTATAGTCTATACACGGTTAGAAGAATAACAACTATAAAAATACAGCCGCATATTTCTTTGTGTATAAAATGTACTGTGCACGAAGGTGGATTACATCCCTCACGTAAGTATTTTTAACAATAAATTATTTTCTTGACAAAAAAATATTTTAAATAAGTACCCAAACGTCCCAAACATCGCTGTGGGGGATTGAAACCGGCATGACACGAAGGTGGTAACAAAGAGTACCCACCGGTTTCAAAGAAAAAGATAAAGTCTAAAAAAAAAAAAAAATGTATATAGTTCTGTTGTTTTCAAACAAGCAATAATCTTTAGGGTAGGTATGCGCAAACAGATATTGTTAGCAGTATAGAAAAAGATTTACATTCAACATAACTTACATAACTTGTACATATTGAGAAAAATAAAAAACACGTGCTGACCGTGACGGCTATTGGCCATTGTTAAGATGAGTGGTTCTCAGCCTTTTTATATCCGAGTACCTTTTACTACTAGAAATATTGATTTAGATGATCAAATAAAAATGTTTCTCAAAACTACGATGTAATAATTAAAAAAAAAAAAAAAAAGGAACAAAAAATAATCAACCAAAAAATAGTTACTTGTAATTGTAATTGTACGCACGCATGCGAAGGAAAGCACGACTTTACACAAGTACCAGGTATAGAGTACCAATATAGTTGCCTCGCCCGAACTATCTTTTACACTTTTAAGTTTTATTCCAATTTTATATCAGTTATTGTATAAAAAAAATAAAACAACTTCAATCTCAAAACTGTACAAATATAGTATGTTTTGTTAAATAGTATATTAAAGACATAAACTTATAGAAATAAAGTATTTGGTGTTGTTACTCGAATGATAAACATTTTTTCTATAATAATTACTACATTTTTAAAACGGTTAGTAGTATTTGCGGCTATGCTAAGAATACTTATAAGTTTTAAAGTATACAAAGCATAATATAAAAATAATAGTCTTAAATAAACTAAAATATTAATATATGTGACAATATTATGGCATACAAGTGTAATTAAACGGTATTTTTTAACGCTGCAGCGTTAAATTCATTCAGAAAAATTTCGAATAATACATAATATAATCTCTAGATCTAAATACCTAATGTGAAGTCTTGACGAATAAGCGTTGCCTGTTTTGATACAAATATATCACAGTGGCACAGTATAATACTATATTACGAAGATAGTAGAGCGTATAGGCCATAGCTAGGGTACCTACTAAACGCTTGTTGGCCGTAGCCTGCAGCCCACACCAAACGCTCGATCGGTGATGACCAACCTTTTATTTTCACGGAGGGTCATATAAAAATAAAAAAATTCTCTGCGAGCCAAGAATTTAAACTTTTTCTTTGAATTGAATGTTACATTTTATTTTAGGCACAACTTAATATAGGTATAATCATAAACTTAATTATTTTTTATATTATATTGCTTGTTGTAAAATTAAACATAAATATTAAATAAAAATAAATAGTAATATTTATTATTGTTATATATTTTAATATAAATTGTATCTATATCTATTAAAATTAACAAACGTAACATTTTTAAAATATTTTTATTTTAATTACTTTGGCGACCCAGATAATTAATTGTCACGGGCCGTACTAGATCACCACTGCGCTAGATAATCAAAAATCTGGTTTTTGGGTTTGTTACTTCGCTAGGTAATTTTTAATTGTTTAACATCTCACGCAGATCTACGTGGCCGCGTTGGTATAATACCATTACGCGCAAACCTGTTTAAGGGTGTTTCCGGGGGGTATGAATTCTTGGTAAACGTATCATGGAAGACGTACATTTTATATCGGTGCCATTGTAATCGTTATTGACACGACGGTAAGAATATAAAAAAAAAAACCAGTCCCTTGCAACGTCATCAATACACCTTAAAATTTTCGAATCTTTCACCATTGTTGACCACGCGGACAAGAGCCCCCTCTCAATACGCGGATAATAGCGCTCCTGCAGTGATGCCATCCCTGCCAATAGCTGTCACATTTGCACGGGTATAGGCGTTGTTCAATCGTTTCAATCGTTTATTTGTCCATCGCCAACAGCTCTGTACTAGTAGCTCTTCCATACGATTATCGCTGCTTTTTTTACCGTTCGTCGTCTTGTCCAAATCTTCGGTCCAGCCACCGTATAAATTATCATTATTAAATCCACACTCGCCCACCCTTTGAAATACATTAACGCTTACTACTTACATTCGAATATCAGAGGTGCGTGCAGTGTGTGACGTACGTTGCTGCGTATCTGTGCTCCTCATTCTACAGTCGTCTCCGGAGATCATTGCCATCGAACCCCGCACATAAACGGCCATTTGTCGTACACGATTTTTTCAACTTCTTCGTTTTGAACGCTTGTAAGTAGAACTTATTGATTAATTATGATACTATTAATACTTAATAATAATATTTATTAGTTAATCAATAAATTGTTTGTATCGCGTAAAATTCATAAGAATCATAAAATTACCTTCACTGCAGAGCTGTGACTTCGAGTAGCTAAATAACCTGTTGCACCACCTGCAATACACAGCCAAGCGTACATGTTATATTATTTTTTTACAAAACTGATGAGCAATCAGTACGAATAAATACAAACAAAAATATCTAATTACTGTTCCTGTCTAACGATATGATTATAGTATTTGAGTATTTATATGAGATCATTAGATGTATATTATATATCATGCAATGGTCTATAGAAATTAGTAAATTGTATTACGTTTGCATATGCTATACTCATAGACTGAAGATGAGAAGGTTTAGTGATTAGTAAATAGCAATAAAATAGTTTTGTAAATTATCGTTTTTATTTATTTAACAATATTTTAATCAAATCATATTTCATCATTTTATTAAGTGAATAATGATGTTTTATAAATAAATATCTACACGTTTGGAAAGTCAAGACTTACGAGAACTTAATTCCTTTAGAATTTACACTTAAATATACACACAGACACAGTCAAATCTCAATAAATGATAATTCGAATTTTGAAAGGGAAAGAAGTAAACTCAACTTGTGTTACTCATGATGTATTTTAAACTATTCAAGTCATACAAAATGTGCTAAGACATAAGTTAAGTAATCCTTCAACTTTCAAAAGACAAAAAACTTTGAGTTATTTAGGTTTTCAAATTACTGAAATTTGGGGTACCTAAAATATGAGAATAACGCGTTAAAATGTACGCAACGTTGCATGATGGCGCCAATTTAGATGTAGCAGTAGGTACCAATATTTAAATTGACTATAAATTATTGTCATCGTTATAATAGCACTTTTTCGTCATCATAATAGTTGAGTACATATTATATCGTATTCAGCAGTGTATGAGATTAAAGATTTTGCTCACGGTTCTATGTATTATAATTATTATAAATTACCTCACCTTTTGATATACATTATATAAAGGAATATGTTTAGTTTATTTGATTATTTAACTAATTATTTAAATAAACACATATATATATATATTCTTTATCAAATACTTATATATTTTATTAATTAACATAATATAGCATTGTAATATCTACATTTTTTTTAAATTTATTTTAAAAATAAATAATACCTATTAATATTTCACGTTTAATATATAATATATTTAATAGAATAAAATTATTTGTAAATTGTATAACATGCCAATAAAATACTTAAATACCTCCAAAATTGTAATACTATGGCACTGTGCTTAAAGTTTTTAAATAGAGGTATTCGTAGCTTATGCTTGTTTATTATATTTTGACCAATAAATATTCATAAATATATATATTATTTAAGCCGAGTTTTATAAGGTTAGATATTATTTAGGTTTATTATAATATTATTTTTACATTAAAGATAAATTAAAAATCATCAAAAAAAAAAAACCTTTCATATTTGGTCAAGAATTTTAATTAAGTATATTTATTAAATCCCTAAAATTGCTGTAATGGCAATTGTTAATATAATATATATTTTTCACGTTAATATGTTCAAATTATTTATTTATGACATATCTATTTTAAACACAATTTGTCAACTAGACAGTAAAACTTTGTAAATACTAAAATTAAAAACTAGTAAATCTCATACCAAAAACTTCGCATCATAATATGAATAAAATAAAAATTAATTATAATTTCAACCATATTTGTGAATTTTTGTCAATTCCGATTACATTTTTTAATCTTAGTCAACAACCAACTTAAAAGATTTTTAACTATTAATGAGTTTCCACTTGTAAGAAAATGCGTAGAAAAATTCATAAATATTGTGTAATGATCTCTTCCATTTTCAAATCTTATAATTATTATTAACTAAATTATTTTATGTTTAAGAAAAATCAATATGGCCAACATTCATATCACAACTGAAGTTAGTGAAAATGCTACAGATGTGAAAAGTGATTGCAATATCAAGAAAAAATGTACTACGGAAACTAATAACGTTGACTGCAATATCAATTGCGCAGGTCCTTCAAATGTTGAGGATTTTAATCTTGAACCAATTGATCAACAAAATTCTAATATCGGTAATTATAAATTATTAGCGATTACCTATATAAATAAAAATAACTGTCATAAAAAATGGTTATAAATTATAATAATATATTGCTCTAAACAATGACCAATGAAGCTTTACAGCCTTATAGGTTTCTCAGGGAATAAAAATAAAACAGAATTATTATTAGATCAATTATTGTTATAGGTTATCGTGGTCCTAGCACTAGTAGAGGTCCTAGTACTAGTAATGGTCCTAGCACTAGTAGAGGTACTAGTACTAGTAGTGGTCCTAGCACTAGCAGAGGTCCTATAAATAGTCTTGAACAGAAGAAAAATAAATCGGCTAACATTCATTTATATTTTATAAGAATTCATTGTATTTCAAATAGCAATAAAAAAGTGAAAGTAACAGTACATGGAATCAATAAAAATGAATACAAAAAAATGCAAACATTATTGGGGTATAATGGTATCCATAAAAGACTGTCTATCAATCTATCCAAAATTAAGTACAATAAGATCACTATAATACAAAAATATGTAATACCAATTTTGATGGGCGGAAGAGATATAATAGCCAGATCACCATCCGGTTTAGCCGGTTCAGGAAAAACTGTAAGTACTTATAATATAGTATAGAAAATTTAAAATTGCCTATTATATCTACTTTTGTTATACCGAGTATTTTATCAAGCTTTTAACCACTTTTCAATTAATAATGAATTTATTCAAAATCTGTTGTAAAGAATTTTTAAATCTACTTAAAACCCATATTTTTAAATTCTTAAGATTGTAGATATTAAAGAAGTGTCCAATGGTCATAAACAAACTTCTGTTACTTAGTTTAATTACATGATTTTATTGTGTATATTGAATTAGTTAGTAAAATATATATTTATGTTGTTTATCAGACAGCTATTGTTATATCAACACTGAATTGTTTACTTAAAAATCTGACTGCAATAAATAGCGACGGTTATCATTCAGATCCATCTGCTGTATTCATTGTACCCACGAAGCAACGTGTTATACATATATATAACGTTATTAGTCGACTAAGTGAAAAAACTCCAATTAAATATGGGCCCTTATTTGATATAAAATCGATACCCAACCAAAAACGGATAATACAGGTAAAATTTATTATAATTTTATTAATTCGTTTTTTTTGAAACATTTAATACATAATTTATATAATTTAATTTCGTCTCTCTTGCAGAACGGTGTTCATATTGTCATTGCTACTCCGGAAAGCTTATTTGGTTTTGTAAATCGTGGTTGGATCACTTTTACTGCTTTGCAAATACTTGTACTTGACGAAGTCGATTGCATGTTTGAAATGGGTTTTAAACCGGAAATTGAGTTTATACTTAACAATCAAACTATGGTATCGAAGGTAAATATAATTCAATTATTTTAGTAAGTATACTTAAATAATATTATAACCTATAGGTAAAAATAGGTACTGTTACTAAACTATTTCCATAATCCTTACACAACGTGTAGTTAACCCGTTACTACTACAATAAACCGAATGGTTAAAAATATTCAACAACTGTCCTATAGGTCAGGTGATATTTAATGAATTATAAAACCATTTTAGATGACCTACTGTATTAAAATAAAATTGGTAAATAATAAAAACAATTCTGAAAACCAACCATTCGGAATATAGTTTAATATAATTTTTGTATTAAATGAATAATTATTTAAAACTTTTCTGCATTTAATCGAATAGATATGTAGCTACTAAAATACTATTTAGGGTTCCCAACATTCAAATTGTGCATTTTTTTCATTTAGAATTTACAAAATTACTATTTTGTTAGCAAATGTAATACAAATAATTAACTTTAAAAATGATAACTTATTTTTAGATTTTGATCGGAGCCATTAATGTAGGTATTGGTTTCACATTAATGAGTGTTTTTTTTTCTGTATATCATCAACGTTTAGGACAATAAAAGCACTTCGATTTTCAACTTTCAACTTTGGGGGTGGTTTCAAGTTGAAAATTATATCAAGTTTGTAATTTGAGGAATTCAAAAGAATACATTTTTCAGTACTTTTCTTAATAATATTAAAAAAACAAAAAAAAATAAAAAATAAGGGAAAACGAAAATGTTTAATTTAAATAAGTTTTTAACAAAATTAATTTTTTTATTTTGTCATAATTCAAAAATAAATCGTAGGCACTTAACATTTTTAATAAATTAATTTTTACTTTATACTATCATTTAAATTATCAGATAGTATAATTTGAAAAATGTACCTACTGATCATTTTTTACGATTAAATGACTATTAATTTACAGAATGTAGGTATTAAAAATAAAAAGTTAAAAAAAATTAAATATTGAAAATTTTAATTTCTTTCTTAATTTTTAATAAAAATAATTATTTTATCAAAAAACTTGATTACAAGGTTGCTTATATAAATTGTTTTCAATAGAAATTGAAAAAAAAAAGATTAACGTTAATTCGCAAAAATTTATTATAAGCATTGGAAGTTAAAACCATGTAAATGAACATATTATTTGAAAATGTAATATAATAGATTTATTAATAAAGTCTTTCAACCAATAATAAAAAATAATTTTACCCAAAAGTAAAATTAAATTTTAATTTAATTGGAAATAAAAACATTTTTATTGCTTCAAAATTGATGATATTGAAAATGATTATACAAGCAACAGTATCTAATATGAATAATAATAAAAAATATTGTGATTAAATAAAAATAGTTTGAAAATAAAATATCGTTTTCTATGTTAAATAAAATGTATAAAACATTTTGACTCTTTTTTAATTTATTTTATAAATATTTGTGTAATTTGAAATTTTTATAAATTTCAAAATAATCATAAATTGTTGTTATGATTATATACAAAATTATTCAAAATACATGTATGCACGATTTATTTTTAAGAGTATTTGAAATTCAAGTTAAAACAAAATTCTTCAAAATTATAAATATTTTGCAAATTATTTTGTAATTGAAAATTTAAAAAATGTATAATTTTTTAACTAAGATTTGAAAATTTAATACGAAATTCTTGATATTTAATTCTTATTGAAACCAAAAAATATAGAACCATAATAGTTTTTCTCTATCATATTTTGATCGTGAATAAATTTATTAAAAATTCCCATTAATTATTATATGTGTTGATTTTTTATTAAAAAAAAAATTTAATAATAATGGTACAAAAAAAAAAAAAAAAAAAAAAAAAAAACGGAAATCATTAGTTTTCAAGATGTAGCCTTCCAGAATTCGTGTTTTTAATTATACACTTCAATATGTAAACGGAATTGTAAAAATTGTCATCATAGTATAAATATAATTGAATATAGGTACATAACAGTATAATAGAAAAAAAAAATGTTGACCCTATAGTAGTAGAGTATACTCAAAAAAACAAAAAATTACGAATTTTAGGGAGCTATAACTTGAAAACTAATGATTTCGATAGATTTAATTTTTTGCTCCATCGTAGGTACTTATATAACTTATTAAAGTATAAAAATATTTCAAAAAAAAAAAAAAAGTCAAAACAACACGCCCCCCAACCAAATTGAATATGTTTCGAAATTAGCAAGTGACTATATATTTTGATAAAAATGTAAATTTATTTTTAGGACAAAAGAACAACAGCTGTGTTTTCGTCCACTATGACCAATAGTGTTAAGCAATTAGCAATGATTTATCAAAAACCGGATTATGTATCAATAGATATGGAAGAGATAATTGAATCATCTAGGCCATCTACTACACTAGATATATTTAATAGAAGATAAGGTACCCACTAAAGTTTGGGAAAAGACATGCATTATTGTATTTGTTAAAAGAAATTGATGAATAAATTAATTTCTTTTTTTTTCTCGAGTTAAATAGGTATAAGGTATATTGATAACTATAACTTTACTTTCTTAACGTTGATTAAACTCAATTAAATAACTCGCAAATAAATTTTTTTTTTTAAATTCTATTTTTCTTGGCCTTTGATTTATTGTGAGCACATTTAACATAAACCTGTTGTTTATTATTCGTAAATTAATGTATAATTAATTTATACAAATGTAAAAAAAAATTGTTTCTAAAACTATTATTTACCCAACTGATTTATTGAAAAATAAACTATTTTATATACTTATTCAGTATTTTTATTATTAAGGCCAACATTTAAATCCTAGAAAAATAAAATGATCAACTGATGTAGCACTACTGTCCACTATTTAGGTACCTACCTTCTTGATAATATATTTGTAAACAAAATAAATTCATTTAAAAAAGTGTAAATAAAATAATACCTATTAGGTACATACAACTATAAGCCAATCGGGCAATAATAGTTGGTACCTATTTCAATATATTTTATATATTTTTATTTTAAATATAAGCCGGGTTGCATTAACAATTACATAACATTTGTAAATTAAAATGAATCAATAGTGAGCTATTAAATTAAAGCTAATTAACATAGTAAGTACAACATAACCCATTAAAATGAGTCCAAACAATATTACATTAATTATTACTTGGTCTACCAAAATGTAGTCAGCCCCATCGGATATCGTGTTGTACTTGGCAACTCGCTGGTTCTATTCGAGCCTGGTCAATATGACGTGTTGAGATAATAAATACTAATTAATAATTATACCAGTGACCAGTAACAACAACAAACAACATAAATGATAAAACTTAACTAGATATCTGAAATGTAGTGTTGGATATTTATTTCATATTTTAATACCGCGAATGTCTACAAATGTGCAATCATAGTAACAATTGTCAATAATCTCTAAACATTAAAAAAAAGCAAAATCTTAAATTAATGAAACATGGTTTCAAAAAAAAAATAAAAAAATTAGTGTTTATAAATAAGATTTAACCCAAAAAATAGTTGTTGTTAGTCACCCATTTTAGTTAGGAGTCAGAAGAAAAAACATGAATTTTATTAGTAATTACTTTTTTCTTTTATTTTATATATTTTGTTTTGGGAATTGAGTCCATTTGTCCACTATTTATAAGCTTGTTGCCTTATTGAATCCGATTGTGGCATAAAATTAATTCATAACATCACTATTTTGTTATATCACTATTGTGCTTTTTATGTTTTTAAAGGAAAAAATTATGGTAATCTACATTTTTTATTTTTCTTTTTAAATATATTGTTTCACAATGTCTAAAACTTGATGTGTTATTTCTGCATCAATAATCAATTTTGTTTTTCTGTAAGATATTAATAATATAAACATCTTAATACTATGTTTACCTTCATATCTAATAGTAGGTATGGTAAAAGATCAATAAAAGACTAATGTATGGTCTATTTATACAAAAGACTGATTTTCACATCTTGAAGGATTGAATTAAGAAAATTTATGACTTAATAAGATTCACAGTTTTGTCATTAAACAAATCACATAATTTCTTTTGATGTTATACTTACATGACTAAAAATACTTGTCATTTAAACCGTTTGAAATAATTCTAAGAATAGAATATTCAACACAACTCGATGTTTTCTGAATCTCGGTAATTATGATTTACTAAAAACATTTCAAGTACAATCATAGTTTCTAATGATGAGTGGCATTATGAAAGTTTTATCCTTTTTATATACATTAGAAAGTGTAAACATATGCTGCAGTACATTTTACATTATTTTTACTTTTGAGTATCAAAGCATGCACAGCAATTTGAATTATTACATAACATTATTGAGGCATGAAAACAAAATTTTAAGTCCGCTGTAATTTATAAACATACAAATATACAAATATACTTAATTTGTGTCTACAAAATAATAAATAGTACATTATAGAAAATTTACAAATATTGTTTACTCGTTTATTGTTGATAGGGCTTATACATATTCTTATAGACTAAGGTATCTAATATTGTTGAATTAAAAATGGAATTAATCTAGAATATGAGTACATATTCATTCATTTCAAAAGATAAAATAATTTGACAACTAATTAAAAAAAATATTTGTACATGTATAATTTATATTATCAAAATTAATTACATTGTTATAAACCATAAGTAATATACATTATAACAATGATAACAGCATAATGAAATATAAACTTTTAACTTTTAATACACATGGATTTTTACATACATAACATAAATGTCAAAACAAATTATAACCAAATAAGGATATCAAATTTAAATGACCCAAATAAAATATATTTAAAAAACTATGCTTTTAAAGCAGATTAATTTGGAATGAACATTAATAAATCAAATATCTATTTTTAAATAATAAATCTCAGTATTTTTTTTTTCTTATGTTAATATAAGTAATTTTGTTACTTACAAATATATCATAATATTTACAATTTTAAATAACGTCAAACTGTTCTTAACATTTTAATGAGATTATTTATAACATGGTTTTAATCAATTTATTTTCAATGAATTTAATTCGATAGTCTACTAGAATTAAAATGATTATCATGTCTATTATGATTTGTTGTTGAATTGGGTTTGATGTATTCTTCCTCTACTCCTATGTCTTCGTCATCAACGTCATCTAATTCTCTATCATAATTTCCTTCTTCATATTCCAGTGCATCTTCATATTCAACATAACTTAAATCAGGATTGTTTGATCTATAGGAGTGGTAGTTATTATCTGGAATGCTTTCAACGTTATAAATACTTCTGTGATTGACTAATCCAGAATGAATATCATTAACATCAACTACTATATTCCCATTGTTAGAATTTACTGGATAACCATCAAACGATTCATCCTCATACGGGGGTCTAAAAATATAATTAAAAATATCATTGATAAACTGTAATATTAAATAATTTTCATACATGTCTCAATGTTATAAATATACCAGCCAAGGTGATTTGATTTTTTTTATCAAACAACACTCAATATTACAAAATTTATAAACAATTTTAATAATATTTTTTATTGTTGAGTTTTTTTCTAAGTTTTTTATTTGTTTGAACATCATCATACATTTATAATTTTAAATTTTAACACATTAACCGCCATATGACCGCCGGCGGTCATCTATAATACTAAATTCTCAAATTTTATACATTTGTGACTGCCAGCGCTCATAATTAATCATTACTACTACACCACATGACTGCCGGCGATCATAAATGAATTTAGTTTTATATTATTAACTTTTCTATGGCGCTACAATAATGCACCAAAATAAGGACTGTGGCATAGCAGGAATTATTACAATTTTTTTGATATAGGTATAATATATTATTTTTTTTTTTCAATTTTTCGTAATATTTAGTGTATATAAATTTGGAAAACTGAAAAATATGTTTAGCGTATAACAAATACTTATTAATGACCACCAACGGTCATATGGCGATTAACTTGTTAAGGCAGTATGTTTTTCAAAATATTTCAATAAATAAAAATTGAAATTTGAAGTTGTTTATGAGTTTACAGCTTAGGTGAGCAGAGTAATAGACCAACATTAACATTTTACCATACCACTCCACTTCGCTCACCTATGTTTTAAATATTTAAAACTCAAAAAATAGTGTAAAAGTTCAATTTTTATCTATCAAAATACTCTGAAATATATTTTGCTTCAAAATATGAAATAATAGAAATATTAAAAAAGAGAATAATTCTCAAAATTGCTTAGATTTAGAAAATGCGTCTTTATTAGTTCTAATGCAATGTTTTCCAAAAGGTGTACCGTGAAAACTTGAACTTTATAAAAATACCACTTATAATTAAAAAGTAGATAATATTTATTCAGTGTGCCGTAACTTATAATAACTAATACTAATGTGCCGTGATGGAAAAAAGTTTGAGAATCATTGTTCTAATGTAAAACAATGATATCATTTTTACTTCTAAATTATTAACCTAGGAAATTTCAGTAAAATAAACATTATTTTTATGAGTATGACAGCTTTAATATTAAAACAAAATAGCCAATTACCAAAGTTGAAGGTTAAAACATTATCAGTATGAAGCGTTAACATTTTTTTAAGATATTTTAATTTTTAAGCTAAACATGAGCATTTTTAGTTTTTAATGATTTACACACTCACATCTTACTTAAAAATTAGATACTATTTTATTACTAATAATATTCTAACCTTTCTAACTTAATAATAGGTAAATTCAATTTAATATAAAGACTAATAAGTAACAACACATTTAGGTATGGTGTATCTTCTAAGGGCAAAGTTTATTTTTTTTCTCCTTACATATAGTTAAAATCTTGTCATCCACTAGTCAAATTAAAAAATATTAAAACCATATTTTATTCATTACAACAATTACCCAAAACTATTTATTTTATTATATTTTTAGAAAATATATTTTTCTTAAGCATTTAAAATAAATATTTAGACAGCAATGGATATTTAAAAATTTAATGATACTATATCTTAAAGGAATTTTTACTATTTTGTAATTATTAAAAAAAAAAAATAGTCATAGAAACTAACCACGTAACACTATTATTTAAGACATCTCCGTCTTATACACAAACGACATAGTACATTTATGTTCATTAGTGTACTTTTAAGTTTTGATATTAGAGTGAATTGACTTATTATTAAACTTTTAGTTAAGAGCATTAAGTATTTATATATTTTATACTCTTAACTCACTTAAAAATTAAAATATTGTAAAAACCAACAAGATCTTAACACAGATAACAGACAATGTTATTAACTAAAAATTTGATAATAACCTTACTTTAATATCAAAACTAAAAACAAATTATTGAAACTGGTGAACGGAAATTTACTATATTGTACGTGTATAAGATGGATACAACATACGCGAGTGCGATATCCTTTTAAATTACTATTTTCTATATATAGCAAAGTTTATAAGATATTTTAACCAATTTTAAGGTAGGTATTTATGTTTACTAAAAAGTTTGGAAATGTTTAAATAAAACTTTGTTTAATTATTTAAAATCTGTAATATTTAGTATCACTATTTTTATTTTGTAATTTGATATATAGAATATACTAAGCAAATATCTATTAAACTCACATTGGATCTTCTATGTCATCTTCTTGCTGTGCACTTCTTTGGATTTCAGTATATTCACCTTCGTTCCCCTCTAATGTTTTCTGGTAGGTTCGAAAATTATCTTCGTCTTCATCATAATGATCATTTTCATTAAACTGTCTGTCTACCTCTTCATCTGTACTATCATAATAACTTCCCTCCTCGTCTGTCTCTTCAACATAGCCATGATTATACTCTCTGTTGACTCGAGCAACACGATTATGCAATTTATATGCAGGATTTGATTGATGATGAGAAGTTGAAGGTTTAGGATTTGATGAATGAATACGATTTGTTGAGTTTGGTATATCATGTGTATGAATATTTTTTTGATGAGGATTTTGTGGTATTTTTATAGGAGGGTCAGTAAAATTAAGAATTGGCAATTCTACACCTTCCGGTAAAACAGATCCTCGCTCTTTCATCCTTTCCTTTATAATAGTTTGTAGTTCTCTTCTTTTTTGGCAATTTTTAGCAACTTCATCAGTAGAAAACCAATTTTCTAAATGACGAATCGGTAAAGTGTAGTCTACAATCGGCCTCTAAAAATATGGTAAGATTTAGCCTATGCATTATAATACAACATTAGTAAACTTACATCAAAAAACCTTTTAAAACAATGAATTGTAAAAAGGCCACAATCAGTATAATTAGGTTGCTGAGGCATTTTAACTAAAGATCCTTTTATAGTTTCAGGACTAAAGTCTTTTTTTTTGTCATTGTATTTAGCAATATATTCTTGTTCTAACCAATCACGTAATGTGGCTGTGATTCTAGCACGACAAACACCACCAGAGAAAGAATCAAACAATAAAATGCAAGGCCTAAGAACAAGTAAACTTTAATAGTAACAATAGTAACAATTTATGATTATGATAGATAAATTTACCGTTTAACTAGTATATTTCTGTTTTTCTTTAAAACCGCAACATCAGTATCATAATCAACTCCACGTTTATCTGTATAGTTTTGCTAAAAAATATTTATACATCAAATTAAATAATAACACAAATGATTCATGTCGAGTTTTAAAAATATAATTTTAAGATATTAAATGATCTAAATGTTTTATAGAATAAGATTCTTACAGTTGATGCCAAATCAAATAACCAAAGATCTTCAACGTTAGGATCAGCTTCAATACGATCAGCAGCAGTAGATTCAATTTGCTGCAGTTTATATCGGCCTATAATTTTAAGAATGTGTTCATAATAATTAACATTTAAATATTTAAGCTTTAAAGTAAAACAGATACTATAATATTAAGTTTTTTTTTTTTATGTATTCAGTGTTATGTCTTCAAGAAGCTTTATTTGATCTCATAATTTTAAAATCACTCATTACAAAAATGAAGTATTAAATTATTAATTATATATTTTAATTTTAAATATTTACCATAATTATCATCAGGTGCGTTCACTGGTTTTCCATCTTTTATATTAACTTTACCTGATAGGTAAGGAAAGCATATAACTGCCATAAACCAATGATAACTAAAAAAAATAATTAATTTGATAATAATTTTAAGTTTTATTTTAAACAAGTAATCAAAAGTTATATTATTAATATATTAATTCTTACTTTTCATTTATTGGTATAAAAATAAAATCTTTCTTGAATATGTCTACATTTTTAGTCCACTTTTTTACTTTTTCATGTCGTATCTGTGACGCCGTGAAATGTGATGGATAGTCAGAGGTATTAAATGATTTCGCAAGAGTTGTATAAAAGTATGTACTAAATACATACGTTCGGTTTCTATCTTCATCACTTAATTTTTGACTATACCAATAACTATAATGCAAATATTATTATACATAACATAATTTTTAATAATAATTAGTACAAAATTTGAAGTAAAATTACTTACTCTAAGTAAAATTCAATAAGAATATCATTTACAAATTCATTTGAATTCAACATTCTATAATCACATATTTTGATAATTGCAGATCTCTCACCAAGTTTATCTTCAAGTATTCTAGAAAAGAATAAAGTATGTTTAAAAATAAAATTTAACATATTAAAAAAAATTCAAACATACGTAATACTATTAAATTTTCTTTCAGCTTCATCTTGTTCCTCTTTTGCGAGTATTTTACTCTGAAAATTTAATTAAAAATATTTTTAATTAATATATTATAAATTAGTTAAATGATGTAAATATGCATTGAACAATTACATTTAAACATTCTTGGTAAAATAAATATGATATTTTTAGTTTGTTTTAAAGAAGACTAACTTAACATATAAGTTATTTTCTGTCTTAAAAGTACAAACATAACAAAATTACATTCAGCAAAATCATTATTGAGAATTCTGGTACAATGATCAGATATATTACTTCAAAAATTGATTTAATATAAAATATCTAAGCAAATGATTTTAATTTACTTTTTCTAAATAATAATAAATTACAAAGATTAATTTGAAAAGTAAGATAACATTTACTTAATTTACCGATATAATGTGGTTACTTGCATACACGACTACAGGTGAGAAGAAGAGTCCACATCAGATAGTATTTTTAGCAATAATAATTATCATTAAAGAATAGTTATTATAATAGCTGTTATCAAACATATATTAATAAATCATTTTCTTTTTTAAACAATTTACCATTTCAAAAGGTTCAAATTTAATTAATTTTAATAATATATATGAATTACATATATAATTGCATGAGAAAAAAAACTCAACATTTTTTAGCTATAGCCATGTTTTAAAAATATTTGACTTTAAAAAAGTTATTTTAATTTATATTTTAGTCTATAATGTGAACTTTAAACATACCTCCTCGTCATCCTTTTTCTTTAAACAAAGAATTTTGTTTGCTTGATTAAACGTCAAAGCAGCATACTTTCTTTTAGATAATTTTAATAGTAATTTTTCCAAATTCTGTATCTCAGGTCTTTTCAAATTAAAAAACCAAACAATTTTATTAACCGTGATATCTAAAAATATAATTAGCAAAATATTAATAATAGACAATGGAAAAAAAACCACTTTCTAACCTTTACTAAGTGGGTCATACAAGTGACTTTTGTCATCTTCATTCATATTTAATAAATACTGTATGCCAACTGCAGCTAAATGATTAGTGTAAATTATAAGTAAAGGATTTTCTCCATAATAACCCAAAATTTTTACAACATTATCCATTGGTAAATCAATAGTCACTGGCTCTGGTTCTAATAAAACACATAAATATTAATTTCTACAATACAATTTTATCCTGAATTTTTGAATCAAGTAATAAGGTTACTTTTAACAAGATCAAATACACAATTATATAATAAAATAGGCAAACATTTTTTTTTTTTATATAAAATAACTATTTAACTCTTACTGAAAACCTAACTATAATTAAAGTATTAAATATAAAACATATTTTAATTCACATTTTTTTTTTCTAAAAATCAAGACGTAAATATTAGATTCTTGCCAAGCAAATAAGCAATTTATATATTGATTTTACAATGTTTTTTTTTTATGTCTGAAAACAGTTTTAACATCTTTTATGGTAGTGTTAAGGATCTAGTTGGTAATTTAAAGAAGTCAAAAATACAAAATTCCCTGCAGAACTTTTCTAAATAATTGCAAAAATTAAAAACAAAAATACAGAATTACTAACCAAAATATAATTTAATATTTTATTCTAATTAAAAAAATGGAAGATCAAATATTTAAAATTTTTTCTCAATGCTTATAAAATAGTTTTTTTTTATAAATATAGTATTGTATCATGGTATTAGAACTAAAAAGCTATTTATTGGTACTTGATATTTTTTAAGCTGTCAAAAAGTTTAAAAACTAAATACAACATAATCTAACAGTTTTTCTTAAAGCAGTGAAAAAATATAAAAATGTAGTAATACATTTGTTTTATATGCATTTGGAGTTCAAATGTTGTTATTGATATGTTTAAGATATTTAAAACTAATTTTAAGCTATTGAATATTTATACCATAAACCTATCAAACACAATTTTAAGATAATTCAGATAAAATTATTAAACTAAAACAAATCTTAGTCAAACTATATGTCTGCCCATTATAGTCATCAAATACTACAAATCAGATGTGAGTTCACCCCCCCAAACCAATCACAGATGAAAATAGTCCACCTATGGAGAAGACCCCTCCGAGATCAGGAGAGTTGGGTGAGTGTATACCAGTGATCTCAAACTCAAATTACCTATGGGCCATATATTTTTTCAAAAAAAATTAGCGGGCCAAATTTTAAGTGTCATTTTTATACTTATACACTAGAAACTAAAGACAAAATGAAGGCAAAAATACATGCAAAATCCATTTATTTACTTATTATTACTACAAAATTATCATTGAAAAAATATAATGATCGTTAACTTAAAAAAACAATTATAATTAAAATTTAAAAATAGCTTGAATGTTTGATAATTTTTATTTTTGAGCTGCACTCTTTTTATATTTTTGTTCAAAATGTATTTTTATTGCGGGCCACATATAAAGGGTTTATTGCGGGCCGTATGTTTGAGACCACTGGTGTATACCAACACTTTGGGAGAGATTATTTAATTAGTATAATCTCTCCAGTAAATCTACAATTAGTAGTGACTCTTTATACTTAAAAACTTTAGTCACAACTCACCTCAAGCAATACTAAATAATTATTTTCACCAATAATTTCATTGGTGTAATAAGATAAGGTATAAGATTTTTATAACGAGTTATTATTTAAAGCCAAATAAACAATTGAAGAGGTATTTTCAAAATTTGTTTTTGGGGTACAATAATTCAAAATTGTCTTAAAAATAAAAGCAATTAATAATTATTAGTTTAAACTCACCAAGACCTTGAACAGTCATACGTATTCCATGTAAACAAACTAACATGTCACCAGAAGGTGTCGGGGCAGTTTTAAAACTACCAATATGTACAGTGTAACACTCCTCAATTTTATAATAATCTTTAACACTTAAGTCTTTCTGCCATAACCGATCTTCCAAAAGTTTAGGGTTCACTAAAAAAAAAAAACGGATTTATTATAGTGTATCACATATAAATTATAAATATATATAAACCATACAACATAATTTGTCAGTATGTTTCTTTAAAGCTTCTTTTGTCTCAATTTTAGTAATATTGGGTTCCAAAGATTCTTCTTCATCTTCGTCTCCGGATGACAACAAAAGCACACATGGTTCCTGAGGTGAAACAGGATTTATAGAACTCAAAGGGACATCAATGGGTTTTGAGTGCATTACAATAGGACTCTCAAGAGCAACAACAGCGGAAGTACCTAATAATAATAAATTATTAAATGATTTTAAATCTTTAAGTTAAAATAATCTTACTAGGCGTTTCAATTCTTGTGACTGTAACATTTTTTAAATGAGAAGACATACGACATGCTGCACATGTCTCATCTTCTGATAAAGCTTTACACTTCAAACATTTTTTTATATCTTTAACTGATGACTGATGTGTGATTGCTGGTTTCACATTCTGTTAGTATGTAATTAATTATTAATAAACATTTAATAAAACAATTACTATAAAAATAGGCTTACATATAGATTAACCAGTTTTCTAGTAGTTGATACGAGTTTTGATGAGATAGGAAGCTGGTTACTGTTGGTTATCTGTTTATTTGATGTCTGAATATGAGTAGCTGTAGCTTTAGTATGTTTTAGAGAAGTATTATTATGTTGGTTATTAGATACATGATTTTTTAGGTCAGTTTTATTAATTGTAGAATGTTGTATTTTTGAAGACGTATTTGTTGAAGTAGATTGTTGTTTAGAGATACTTGATGATTTAATAGTTTGTTTAGATGGCTGTTGTGAGATAATTGTTTGTTTCTGTGATTTGTTTATGCCAACTTGATTGGGTTGATTTATTGAATTACTGATACAAAAAAATTATTTTATCTAAGGATTTAACTTTAAAATAACAAAATTATAAATAATGTAACTTACATATTATTTTGTCTAGTTGGGCTTTTCATAGAAATATTAGAAGTGACACTTGACCTAAACAATAAAAAATAATTTTAAATAATTGGTAATATTTAAAAAGTATAAAATAAAAAATGTACATTACCAGTTAAATTTAGAGGATTGTAAAGTACTTGAAGTTTTATGCAAACTGTCAAAATCTTCATCAGTAATATTCTATAAAAACAAAAATAGATATGTTTATAACTTCATATCATCTATTGATTAGTTACTAAATAACAAAATATATTACTCAATTACAATGACCCTATATACTACACCAATTAAAGTAAGGTTAATGATAATTTTATACAATATGATAAACTAATGAAGTGTGTCCATACATCTAAGTATAAAATTAATTTATTTAAATTTAGTATTATAATAAAAAAAAATGAAGGCATTACATTTTATATGTTAATAATTATTTTACCGTTTTTTATTGTCAGAAAAAAAATCAAAAATGAAAAATATTAACAATTTATTTGATAACCAAATAGCAATCCTTTTTACATAAATAAATAAGGTATGTATAGTTGTATATAAATGATAACACTAACCTTTTTTAAAGCTGTACCCATAGCAATTATGAGTTCATTCGTTACAAAAGATTTTTTGATTTCAAATATTTCACCGTGAGTTCGTATTTCAATTGAATCCCTATAAAATCAAATTAAAGATAATATAAAAATAACTGAATTATAAACACATTTTACTATAATATAATTCACAGTATTAGGAAACATTCAATTATCTAGTGATGTTTGAATGGATTTTCAATATATTTATGAAAAAGGACATACAAATATATCCTCATACAATTTAAATTTGGTATGATTTTCTTTTTTTGCAAGGCTATCTAAAATTCCTAATTTATAACAACTAACCAAGGACTTTGGTTCAACTGAAAAGCAATATTCAAGCTGCTGTTGACAACATATCCATCAATATGATAATATAAATATATTTCAAAACTTAAATGCCTCAAAGCATGGATCAAAACAAAGGCCACATTAATTAAATAATTTTTAAAATATAAAAACAAAAACTTTAAATATCTCTTTTTAACATAAAAAAAAGAATTACTAATAAGTATATCTTTTATATTGTTTGTGTTATTTATTATTAAAATAAGTTACTATGAATGCTACATAGTGTAGTCAAAATTATATTTATACTTGAATGAACTATTTAATTTAAAACTCACAAAATTATAATACTTATAACTATTAGAACTTTAATAAGTTCAAATTTAAGTTAACTATTTTTTTAAACTAATTTCAATAATTTATTTTCAACAGATAAAATCTAATTAATTTGTATTAATGATAGATAATATTTAATACAAGTAATATATACATTTATTGGTATGAGTATTGTTGAGGATAATCTAAATCAGACACTAGGAGTTCTTAAAAACACATCACATTTTAATATCATAAACATACACTTTATAAAATAAATGTGAACTACATAAATAGTACCTATTTGAATTACTTTCTACATTAAGAATACTAACCTTTCAATATTAATTTTGATAAAATAAAATAACCCGATAAAAATAAATACCCTAATATAGTTGTCGGCAATAGGCGGCCCGCGGGCCAAATCTGGTCAGTGAAGGAAAAATAATTGGACCACAAAAAATATTTTTTTTAATAATGCTGGTTTTTCACACATAATATATATTTCATCTATTTTATGATGTATTTAGAAATTACAATGGTGTTTATCATTTATTGCTGTTTACAATAATAGTTGCGATAACACAACAATTATTAACTAATATCTGAGTTTTTACTGGCCCTCGAAATTTTTTTTTTTTGATTTTCTGGACTTCTATAGAATTTAATTGCCGACCCCTGCCCTAATATGTTCTTTATTTTATTCATGGTATCTATTTCTATTTTAAATAGTATTGTTAATTAAAATAATTAATACTTAAGAATTTATATTTTGCACCCAATTTCACACATAATAGATATAAGTGAAAACTCTTAAGATATTGAATGAATCCTAATAGGACTTAGTAGACTTAGAGTTATCTTTATCTAACTAATGTACAATATAATGAATTCTACATTTAGAATAATTTATGTAATTTTTATTGTTTAAGATAATTTAGCCGGATATTAAATAATTTTTTTTTTTAGATATTTAAATTTTAAAATATCCATAAAAAATTTACTGAGGCTCTAAGTAATATTATTACCTTCAAATTTTATTGATAAATTCACTATTATATTAAAAATAATAGAGTAAAATATATTATTTTGAATATTAAATTTGAAATTGATAAACTATAGCATTCATTAAACATTGTAAATTAGACACTCCTCTCCATCATTAAATTTTAGTTAACTATTAAATTAATCAATATTTTTAAGCAGTCCAACAACTCATATTATAGTGTGAATTAAAAATAGATTTCTTAATTTTTCTATAAGCAATATAAATTTAAACAATTACCGGTCTAAGTTAGTAGAGTCATCCTTTTTATTGCCAATATCATACATCTTGAAATGATTATCAGAAAAGCAATACCTCCTGTGGAATCCATTCTCTTTTTTATCATTATCTAAACGTGGAGAATTGTCTTTACAATTCAATTCTGAATTGGTCGCTTGTAAATCTTCCTTTATAGATTGTACACAAGCGACTTCCTCAGTAGATTGGATTACAGCATTTGATGTTGAAGGAGTAGTTATAGCTAAATCAATATTAGCAACTGCTTTATCATTTTTCTTTAGTTGATGAGTTTTTAGTGTAATACTATTTGAAGACGACTTGTAATCTTTACGAGCATTGGTCGGTTTAGTAATTGAGAGTCTAGGTTGTTTAATTGTTCTAAAATGATGAACATGAATATTAATTCATAAATATAATTGATTGATAAAATGCATTAATTGTAGTTTTATTTAAAAAAAAATTACCGATTAGAAATTTGATATGGAGCAGTTCTTTTAGGATTTTTTTGAGTTTCCTTACTATTAGTAACCTAAAATAAATTAAGTAAAATGAATACTTAGTCAAACATTTAAAAAAATATACATAATATATAATAATCTAAAAAAAAAAAACAAAAAAAAAAAAAAACAGAAAAACCAAAAATAAAATAAAAATAGTGGTAGCGAATTAATGGGAAAGGTTCAAATAATGATTTTGTGTTTTTATTATTATTTTGTATAAGTAATAAAAAAACTCACTAATTTGTCTGGCTCACAAGGCACAGGTACAATTGAAACTGGCGGTGATACTGGTACAGCTAAATTAAAAAACATTCAACAATTTTAAATTTATATATTTTTTAAATTTTTAAATAATTATAGTAAAATATCATACTCCATGGTGGTCGGCTGGCAGCAGCTATTGGAGGTTGTTTTGGTAATGGTGAACTAGGAGTAATCGATATATTTGGATTATTGAAAATATTATGATGCATAGGCATTATAACTGGATTGGATACTCTAGTTTAAAAAAAATTATGAAAACAAAAATCAGTAAAAAGAATCAAAACAAAATTAAACTAGTAATTAAATTGGATATTCATTCAAATAGTAAATATCAAACTTTAAATAATAATACATATAATTTATAGTTAGTAATTACCATAGATACTATATATATATATATCATTAAATATTGATAATTTAATATAGTTCATAAACAGAAACAATAATCAATTACAAAATAATTTTAACCATTTTATTAAAATGATCAATAAATATAAGTTCAATAATTTACATTCATCTAAAACAACCCACATTAAAACTGAATTATACAATTTACACTTTAAAAAAATAAAATTATTATTTTATAATTTTATTAAATGTAATATATTTTATTTATTTTATCAATCAAATTATCTTAGCAAATTAAAATTTATTCACTACAAGCGGCCAGCAATTTATTTAAAAAATTTATATCTGGCCCTTTCTAAAATCCTAATAGAAATAACACTGATCTTATATACTATAAAATAGCATATAATATTAATTGGTTTAAATTTAATTTAAAATGTATTCTAAAAACATATGGGTATACTTAGTGATGTAAAAATACAGTAGTTTTTTTTTTGTATTATACTGTTTAACTTATATTACTAATATAAAACGTTTCGTATAATATTATGAGTATTAAAGTAAAGTATAATAATTAATTTTTGTGTTATACAATATATGTATTATATACATTTTATGTACCTAGTATGAAAATCTAAATTTTTTATTAAAAGATGTGCAAATTTCAAATTATACACAGTACTTAAGACTTGATTAGTCAACCAATAACTATTTAAAAATTGAAATTAATAGTAATAACTAATAACCAGGACTTACGATTTCATGCATTAGCATATCAATCTAGCATAGTCGTTATATAGAAATCCATTTTAAGGTACCATTGTTGAGTATGTTTTATTTTGTATATTTATGCATATATTTAGAGGTTTCTTTAACTATTAGGCATATTTATACTAAAATTTGATGAAAATGCAATAATTTATAATTTTGTACTATATAAAATATATGGAAATTTTAGCAACGTAAAATTATTAAAAATCTAGGATTACCCAAAAAGATGGCTCTTTAAAATTTTTTTTGTTTAAATATGCATCAATCACCTCAGTAGACCTTGAAAGACCATTTTTAATGTATACCATATTTTAGTCATACATAACTGCCATTCATTCAAGTTTGACAAAGTTCAAAAAATTCTTATTGTACAATGCAGTTTCATAAGTAAATATAAATTATTTAACCAAATATTCTGTATTATTTAATAAATTATTTTTAAGATTTTTAGATTTAAAATGGATCGATCGACTGACTAACTGGATGTTTATTTTATTAGATTATTAATGAATATTTTTTGGAATTACATTCATACAAATTAAATATAACTTTTACAAATATGAATGGAAATATTTTGTTATTCCAAAAATAACTTATAATTGCTTCTCTTATTAATCTGCATATTTTAAATACATTACTTTAGATTTTTAGTGCATATAAATACATATTTTTACAGTTTTTAGTGTATAAGTGCATACTTATTGAGGCATTTTTTAGAGCATAAACTTACAAGTTTTGGTAATAACCAATAACTAATCAATAAATATTGTAATTAAATATTTAAACATATTTTTCAATTTAAAAACAAAATAATAATAATTCAAATACAATAAATATAATTAAAAATATTTTGTAAAAATATATGTATATGTATGTATTAGTAACATATAATACTTATATTAATTTTAATAGTAATTATGCTCATTAATTTGTTGTCTTTATCAATTACAGGTAAAAATCAATTTATAATAAATTGAAATTGTAAGAAAATTGATTTATTTTCAAGTCATAGTTAATACCAGTGACCCTTTTCTTTAAACCCATTTTAATTAACAAAACCCTAAGGTACTTAGAAAAAAAATCCTTTTTATTTTGGTTTAGTAATTTAGTTTAACATTAGTGTTTGAATTAAAAAAAAATAATAATTAATGGATGCAGAAATTCACTAATAATTTTGATTTTTAACATCTTTTTATCTTAAAATAAAAATAAATTCAATTGAAAAACATTAAAAAAAGAGGTCATGTACTATCTTGCTAAAACTTAAACACTATTACAGTTAACTGTTTATAATCATTAAAATATATAAGTATAAACGTATTATATAAGTATCTATGTAAGTTATAAATTATGTACTTATATTTTGACTAATGCATTACTATTGTAACTTTGCCCACAAAATTTTAATGAAATTTATAAAAAAAATAATAATTTATGAAAACCATTTTATTATAAAACTTTTCTTTAAATTACACTTAATGTATTTTTATTTAGTGCCAAAATTACTAAATTTATGGGCTTACTGACTCTGGAGCGTGCCACAAAAAATTAACCATACGAAAAAAAAGCCTAAAAATGTGAGCTAGAGACTCATGACTTAAAAGCATTTACTCATATACAGTGTGTAAACGGTAATCAAGAACATTCAATATCTTTGCGTAGAGACCTGATATTTGAATTCTGTTTTTTTGGTAGTTGTTATGACATAAAAATACACAT